>NW_022631008.1:15520153-15583860 GCF_010015895.1 Lontra canadensis
AAAAATTCAGTTCATGAGAAACTTTTTAGGAACAAAGCTATTGAGTAAATAAATATTGACAGTGCTACTGAATTTGATTATTTCTCAGTTGATGAGGGGAAAATACTATGATCTAGTAATTACATACTGGATTTAGGGTTTGAGAGACTGAGTTCTACCAAAGACAGTGAGATAAGTGAACACATGTTTCTGCAAAATTAGTTTTCAGATGATCATTGAATTATGGATTAATGACATTGATGAGTTTAGCAAATATATTTTTGTAGTGAACTAACACTTTTACGATAAGGTTCATTTTACAAATCATGGCTCTACTTCATTTTTAAAAAAATTTTATTTATTTATTTGAGAGAAAGAGCAGAGGGAGAGAGAGAAGGAGAGAGAGAAGCAAGGGGCTCAGCAGGGAGCCTGATATAGGGCTGAATCCCAGGACTCTGGGATCATGACCTGAACTGAAGGCAGACACTTAACCACTGAGACATCCAGGTGCCCAGTGACTCTACTTCTTGACATAACAGGTGCCTATACATCAATGATGTTACTTTCCTTCCTTGATAGATTAGAGCAACATATCTAGAATTCATTTGGACTCTAGCCATGCTAGGGACATATTGTTTTTTAGTGCCGTTTTAAAAAGATATGAAATATAATAATATATACATTTTTTAAAATTTAAGCAAAAACCATAATTATCTCTATATAATAAAGCAACATATCTATCACACATTTAGGTTATAGCCACTCTGGGTTTATATTATTTATTTTTCAAATATATTTTAATTTAAATGATAAAAAAATATGGAACAGAAAGATATATGTGCTTATTTACTTTTTTTAGTAGTTAGGTTAAAAGACATAAATAGCTATATATAAACATATTATAAAACCCATAAATGGCTCTATATAAACTTATCACAGGTAGATATATTGGCTAAATGCTATTTTTCCCATAACTATATTTACATTATTATTTTGTGTTTATAATGGATGGAATGAAAAGTATACAAATCAAAATATTTCAAATTGATAGCACAAAACAAGTTGTTTTGCACATAGTAGGCAGCAATCACATTTGGTTCATTTTTGACACACTATAGAGGAGAGATGAATTTTATTTTGAATAGCCCCAAATTATGCCATATTCTGAAGAATCACATACATTTTAATTATCTTTCTTACATTGTGTGTATTTTTATAGTGGAATACACTTGCATTTTACCATTAGTTCTGAGCCACCTTGCAATAAAAGTCAAAATAATTCTTGAGATGATCCCCTGACAAAAAAGAGATCAAAAGAATTAATAAATGCATCAGTAGCATGGAGGTATGGATCTGTATCATCATAGATAATGCACTATTGATAGTTTTATAAAATTACAAGTGTTTTGTGAGTCCCAGCAGGTCAGAACCTCTCTAGATATTTGGGTAGAAGGATGTAATGAGAAGGTACTAAGAACTATTAGAGCTTAAACTGGGTGTGTGGTAACAGATAAGGAGTAGTCTATATAAATTGTGTGTGTGTGTGTGTGTGTGTTGTTGTTGTTGTTGTTGTTGCATTAGCTATTTTCTTCTGTGTTTCAGGGCTCTATTATGTACTAATTTTAGTGGGTCACAGTTTATTTCCACCAATGGAATTCCAAGAAGTTTAATTTTCTAAATTTTGCTTTTAATCTAATTTGATCTTATTTGACCTGTTTGGCACCCTCCTGATGATTTCGAAAAAAGGCTAGTTATTTGGTTTCCTGAATTAAAGCAACTATCTTCCCAAATAGCATCAACAGAATGAATATATTCACAGGAGCCTAAAAAGATAAGTGTGAGATTTTTTTCCTCCTTCCTACCTTTCTAGTTCCTTCCATCATTCATCTATGTAGGCACCATATATTGTTGAACACCTACTATGTCCCAGCCAGTTGGCTCTGGAATTAGAACAGAGAGTAGGCAAGGCATAATACATTCTTTCATGGAATTAGTTGAGAAGCACAAGCTTTAAAACAATAATTGCTCACCTAGGAATTTCACTGAAAGGGAAATCAGGATGATATGAGAGCAAAACTTAGGAGGAAACTATCCTGGCATGTTGTATTAGAAAGTTTCCCCTATGATAATGACAATAAAACTGAAACTAAAGAGCGGTGAACAGTTACTTAAGTGGAAGAGGGAGATGGAAGTAGCTCAGAGATTAAAAAAAAAAAAAGTGAGAATAAATTAAATCCAATATTCAGGAGCTGAGAGAGCAAAGGTAGAGACTGGAATGGGCAGAAATTATTTCATCAGAAAGATCTACTTCCCTTTTAGTCAACATACATTTGTTTGGTGAGTACCAAGAGTGAAACAGTGTTCTAGGTGCTGGAGAATAGATCAGTGAACAAGTAGACAAAATTCTTGCTCTTGTGAAGCTTATATTCCTTTCTCTGCCAATAAATGACATGTCAAAGTTGTGTCCTTTGATCTGTTAATAAATGAAGTATATGTTTTCTTCTTACTTTCTAACATCTTTTAGGTGTTTCAGTTGAAAAGATTCATGATTCTTTTCTTTCTTTCTTTTTTTTTTTTTTGAGAGAGTGAGAACATGTGCTTGAGTGAAGTGAGGGAGAGTGGGAGAGAGAGAGAGAATCCTAAGCAGGCTCCACACTCAGCACCATGCCCAACATGAGGCTCGATCTCACAAACGCGAGGTCATGACTTGAGCTGAAATCAAGATTCAGATGCTTCACTGACTAAGCATCCAGGCACCCCAAGACTGTTGATTATTTTAGATAATACTTACTTTTGCTTGTTTTTATCATGAAAACCTGTGGTACCATTTTTTCTAATTTAATGAGCATTAACATATTTTCTCTTATATCCTATTGATTTGACTTGTATTTCCTATCTCTAGATTTCCAAGAGAAAACTGCGGCCACTAATAATATTCTAAGCGTAAGTTCATATGCTACCAAATAAAATGTTATACCATGACTGATTTTATAATACATTATTTTTCAGAAAATGAAAATAGAAACAGTGATTATTTTCATATTAATCCATAATGGAGAAAGGGGGATTTGTGGTGAATTCATTATCAGAAATCTGGAAGCAGTACTCTTATTTGTAGTCAGTATGTCTTAAACGCATTGTAAAAAAATTAATGTTAAGTTCTATAATTCCATAATAATGCAGGGTAAAAAAAGAACTGATTAAGAGCTGTGTAAAGTGACTGAAAATGGAGTAAAGTTAAAGACTGGCTGATTGAAATTCTGTTATCCTTTAAAAGCATGGAGGTTTCTTTTTTTTTTTTTTTTTTTCAAGATTTTATTTATTTGTCAGAGAGAGTGGAGAGAGAGCAAGCACAGGCAGACAGAATGGCAGGCAGAGGCAGAGGGAGAAGCAGGCTCCCTGCCGAGCAAGGAGCCCGATGTGGGACTCGATCCCAGGACGCTGGGATCATGACCTGAGCCGGAGGCAGCTGCTTAACCAACTGAGCCACCCAGGCATCCCAAGCATGGAGGTTTCTTATCACAACTAATTGCTTATCTGCAAAGAATAGTGGGAAAAAAAGTCCCACTTTGCAGAAACAGATCTGGTTGGGGGGTGGTTTCCACAGCAGATATTGGTCCCAATAATTGTTTTTTCTAGGAGACTGGGAATCCCAGTTTTGTAACAAAAAGGTGAAATTTTACTAAATTGCCTCTAAGCAAATCTATGTTCCAAAAAGAGAAAAAAAAATTGAGACAATTCAAGTCCATAAATAGTAAAGCAATCAAATAACCATCAAATTATTTGCTTCTACAAGGAGGTCATGAAAAAAAGTATGGAAAAAATTTTAAATGAAAATTTTAACTTTTTGAAGCAAATGTGACCCCAATAAAGTTTTTCATTTATTGTAGAAATTTGATGTCCATTTAAATTTTTTATTCCCTAACCTAGAAATGGGGCAGATGAGCAGGAGACAACAAGAGTAAAGGAAAGAAAGAAAAATTATATTGTAGTATTAACATTTCAATTAATAAAGTTGCAATGAGCCATGCTTTTATAAACCTTTCAAACAGAATAGGTATTCCTCTAACTGGTATGGTTTGGAGGAAGTCCTGCTAAAGGCACAGAGTTGGACCAGAAGACCTATGAAATCCATAAAAACAACACTGAATTTTCCATTTCACTGGCTATAAATTAATGATAAAATATATATTCACTTTTGTAGTAATGGATACTTACATAAATTAATAACCTACTAGTATTGGGGATCTTCCAAGGGCATAAATAAAAGTTTTCTTTTGGGAGCAGCATAATGGATACATTATCAGTATTAAAGTTTATTTTTAACATATGTCTTGGTAGGGAAGATAACAAATGTAGATGGACCTTTTAAAATCCAAACATGCTAATGTTTTTACTTGTACAAAGTTGATCAATACAGAGAAGGTGATGTTTCTGTCTCCTTAAAGTCAAACTGATACCAGGCGTTTGAAAGTATTCAGTTTTCATAGGATAATTACAAGCATTAATTTGTATATAATTTTAATAATTTAAATTCAATTGAAGAACTCATGCTATTTGGCTTAGTGTTTTGAAGTGTCTGTGATTATGACCTGAAAGGCAGATTAATAGCAGGATTATGGTCTTATAGATCATACAATTCATTATGTTCTCAGTAATCAATATCTGGCATCAGATACTACAACTTCACTGTATATGTTTCATTCACTTAGATGGACAGATCTATATTTTTGTTACTTTACTGTGCTGCACATATCATGAGCAAAAGGCCTTTTTGCTTGTTTTTATCATGATCTTCAAAGCTATTAGACTTTGTACTGCTTTGCAACTTAAGAATCTAGTATTTGAAAGTGTACAGAGTCAACAACCTTTAGTCCTAAAGACCGTAAGTCAAAAGATCCTTTAAAATAACATTTTCTTATGTTCAGCTATCATAATCCTTAATTTTCTCAGTCTTTTTTCATCACAGAAGTACTACTAACCAAATAGCTTATTTTTCTTATTTATTTTTATTTTTTTAAGATTCACCTATTCATTTGAGAAAGAAAGAGAGCAATCTAGTGGGGGAGGGGCAGAGAGAGAGGGTGAGAGAGAGAATTTCAAGCAGACTCCCTGCAGAGCACAGAGTCCAGCACAGGGCTTGATTCCATGCCCCTGAGATCATGATTTGAGCCAAAATTAAGAGACGGATGTTCAACTGGCTGAGCCACCCAGGCGCCCCCCAAATAGTTTACTTTTAATTATTCAGACACCTCATTGAAAGACACATCTTTAATATTCAGCTTCATGATGTCTTCTGTATAGTGGGAAAAATTAGCATTGGAGAGAAATGATTAGTTTTTAATCATAAACGGACCAAAACATTTGAGTCTGTGAAGTAACATTAAGACACTAAGAAAAGCACCATGAGTGATATGGTTGGCTTTTGTTGTGTCATTGTCTGAACTGATAGGACCATGTTAGAGATAATATTTAACTTTGGAAAAGAAATGAACCCAGCATTATTGGATTAAGATCGAGCTCTTTTTTGTAACTCCTTGTAAAAGCTGAAAGAAGAAATTGCTGCCTTGACAATTTTACTATATATAGCCCAATTCTGGGGTCCAAGGATAAAGGAAATTTCAGAATACCTCATCAATTTCAGAACCACAGGATCTTTCCAAGTCCTAGAGTGTTTTCCAGTCTTAGGAACTCCTTACACTGCTGCCAGCTACCATGGTTTGTCATTGCTTAGCCAAATTCCCTCTACCCCCTTTCTTTTCAGGGACTTCCTGAAGTTGCTTAAAGCATCTTTTAATTCTTTCTCTGCTTTAGGATGGAAAACTCATTCATCTCTGTGATGATCCCAGAGGAGTAGGAATTATTCCTATTCTCTCCCAGCAGCCAGTCTTCTTGCTATAGCAGAGTAAAAGATTCAAACCCTCTATCCAGGGACACGCTTGAAGAGCCAGTTCACTGGTATGCATATGACATAACCTCTGATACAGTCTACTAATGTCCATGTCAACTAAACTTCTAGTGTATAATCTACAAGACACTGTGTTAGCAAAAGAACACATCTGCTAATAATATCAACATAACATAATAATGCAACATCCAGATTTGTGATTAGTAAAACTGTTTTTCAAAGCTATAGGCTCTTGAGGAAACTGTACATATAAACCCTGGGGCATCATCATGCCTCTTCCATGCCCTTTCAAATACAATTATTCTTAGACTTGATATCCTTTGAGTAACATTTACTTGAAGATAGCATGATACACAGTATTCAAATTTTTCTACAAATTAAACTGTATTAGATAGTGACTTTTTAAAATTACTTTTTCTCTAAAAGTGTACATTGTAGAGTTCCTTCAAATGACCTTACCCATTATTATTTTATTTGATAATTTATATATATCTATATCTTTATAAAATATTTACAGCTATTTCTGTATACATAGAAGAAGGGACTTAAAAGTATTTGTTGATTGATTGAAATTTTAGTATACCCATGTTAGGGAATAAAAATATAACTTTGGAATATTAATTCCAAAATAAAGAATGCTGTATCTGGGGCACCTGGGTGGTTCAGTTAGTTAAGTGTCTGACTCTTGATTTTGGCTCAGGTCATGATCTCAGGGTTCTTGAGTTCTGCATTCACCCTGAGCTGGGTGAGGAGCCTGTTTAAGATTCTCTCTCTCCCTCTACACCTTCCCGACCTTTTCTCTCTCTCTCTCTATCTTAAAAAAATGCTATATCCTTTTTATTATAGATGTCTTAAATCCTGCATATTCCAAGTCTACAATGTTTGTATGTATTTTATTCTTTGAAAACCTCCAAAATAATGATGATCTAGATAACGTTTACTGAGCTCTTACTATGTGAGATATTTATATATAAATTAATGCACTAAACCTTTTACTTAGCAGAGTAAGTATAATTCTCCCCATTTAATAGATAAATACACTGCTTTATAAAGAGGTTAAGCAATTTACTGAGGGTCAGATGCCAAAATAGTGGAAGAGACAATATTCAAATGACAACATGCATACTTTTAGCCAAAATGCTATTACACCTCCTGTTATATTTAAATAAATTGCATTCTATCATTACAGTTCAATTTAACCCATTCATATTTTATTGAGCCCCTAGTTTGTGCCTGATAAACAGTCCAAGGGAAAGACAAAGATTCAGGGATGTGAGACATTCAATTTAAAAATTCTTTTCACAAATACTGAAACTTATTTAAAACTCCTAGCTTTTTTGACAGAGCATTTGAGTTATTAAATATTTAAAATCTCCAGAATTTAGAAAATATCTATAACTTTCTCCTGTAGCTTCCAGCCAAGGGTTGGCTTGGTGGGTGTATCTATGTTGGAATTTCACCAACTTCTAATTTTCATGACTTGTTTATTGTCTTAGGTTTTGTGGACATTGCTTTGTGATTCACCCCCTGTCTTTTACATCATAGAACCTGTTAAGCCAAGGCCATATCTAGGGTAATTTGTACTTTTAGATTTTGACACTGTGACTTTAATTTTCTCAGAGACAGTGCCAAGATCTTCCATTATTACAGAGTTGCTTTATTGTATAATATTTTTGTCTGATATTCTGAAACATTTCAGAAGAATCATGTGATAACCCTCTTTTTTTTTTTTTTTTTGCTAATAAGATAAGCCCTACAAGTGTAGCAAAATAATTTGAAATTTTATAGCTTCTCTTTCACAATTCTTTTCTTTATTAACAAGGTATATTTTGGGGTCTAAATATTATGAGTAACCCATATCACCAGACACAAAATGAGTTAGAGATTCTCATATTATGAGGCTGGCAGTTGAATAAAAACAATAAAAAGAAATATCAGACAATAGGTTATCACTTTTGTAGCATTGAATCATTGAAGACAAAAAAAAAAAATCAGCTAGTTAATGTCATTAGAAGTAATATGCCACAGGCATTCAAAATATATTGAGATATATGTCAGTCAGAGTTGTATATGTTATTATCATGGTTTTGCAATTGATTGTCCCAGGGAGAAGAGAAACTAGCACCTGAACATGAGCTTGGGTTTTACAGTGATGTATGAAATTTGAAAAAGGGTCAGAAACAATCTGAATGAAGTCACATCAGAATAAGTCCTGGGACATATGCAATCAAATCTTGAGGAGTGTTTTTCTATATGCCAATCCAGGAGGACACAGGATACCTTCATCAAAGAAAAATCTAAAATTTAAACAGAATAATTCAGCAAATATTTTATAATTATTTTCCAACCTGTTTTTGAATACATTTCATAGCAACATTCGTAACTGTTGATCTATTTTAGGTTGCTTTAATGAGGAGAATGAAGCATGTAGTAAGGGTAAGCTGGGGAAATGTGCAAGGGGAGTAACGAAACAGGAAAGTGAATGCAGCAATTGCTTTACAATTCTTCCCTAAAATGAAAGTGTACATTAGTTTTAACCTGGCTCTGGTGGTAATAATTATCAATAAAATAATCCTAAACAATTTCTGAAACCTATGAGCATTTACTATATGAGTTTTATGTTAACAGTTGATCAATTTTGAGTACAACTGGTCTCCAAAGACTTTTGGAAGCAAGTTCTTGAATAAATCTTTTTGCTATAGCTTGAAGATATGGTAAATTTTCCTTCCATCCCTTTTTTATTCCTAGGTATTATTTTGGTGCAACTATAAATGGGATTGTTTTCTTAACTTCTCTTTCTGCTGCTTCATTATTTCTGCATATTGATTCTGTATCCTGTGACCTTACTGAATTCATTTATCTATTCTAGCTTTCTGGTGGAGTCTTTAGAGTTGTTTTTTTTTTTTAATGTTTGTTTATTTTAGAGAGAGAGAGAGACAGAGAGTAGAGGGTAGAGAGAGAGAATCTCAAGCAGACTCCCTGCTGAGTATAAATCCTGACATAGGGCTCAATCTCATGACCCTGAGATGACCTGAGCTGAAACCTAAGTGATTGAACCACTCAGGCACCCTTAGGGTTTTTGTGTATGTAGTATCAAGTCATCTGCACAGAGTGAAAGTTTTATTTCTCCCTTACCCATTTGGATGCCTTTTATTTCTTTTTGTTGTCTGATTGCTGTGGTCTTCCCTCCCTCTTGGTATGCTTTCACTTTCATCTGGATCTTTATGTATTGATGGGTCATTTACTGTGTATGTTATTTATGCAATTGGAGTTCTTTGTCATTCCTGGAGCACTTAACGGAAAACATACATTAAGCTAAATAAATATATGCAAATGTTTGCATCCTCCTGCAACACCTTGAGGGTGGCACTTCATTTTGATAATGACAAAATGTTAGGTACTATTTTTTAAATTTCCTAAAGTGACAGTTTTCTACACTGGTCGGCTATCCAGAGATTGGACAGCAGTTTTGATGGTGAATATTCCATGTCTTAGAGAGATTTGGAAGTCCTCTCTTCTATACCCTGGGAACCAAATGGTACTTGATACTTTGAACATTCCTACATGCACTGATTACTCTAATTTCAAAGAATGCACACTTATAAATTGTCAATGAGTTAATTTTCTACACATTAGTATTCTTGAAACATGTAAAATATAGCAGATTAAGCATTATTTTTATTTATTATATTGGTATTCTCCACATTAACTTGGATTAAGTATACATAGCCACCAATACTGGAATGAGTTTCCTCCTGTAAATAACAATTTAAAGGATGAAAAGGACATTTAAAAGTATATTGAAATTATTTTGAAGTTTATTTCACAGAAACTTGCCTGAGAAAAAGCCCCTGTAGCTTTCAAAAGAAAAGGCTTCTTAGAATGTGATCATGATGCACATCCAAACATGGTCCACTTCCATTTGTATGTTAGATTTAAAGCCATTTCATTTTTCACACACTAAAAATACCCATTTGTGGGAAAATCTTCCACATTTTATTTCATAAAACATCTAATCCAGATTTAGTGCCTAATATAAATAACTACCAGTATACTGAGGATTCCCTGTTCATCCCACCTCATAATTTGAAAACAAAACAAGAAAAATATGTCCTCCCATCTAACTTGATGCCTATGCTAAACAAAGATGTCATCAAAGAAACAGCTACTTATTTGCTAGTGGTTTGAGGAGGAGGGAATTATCAGCCAGATTTCACTCCCACTTACTACTAGATCAGCTTGTGGTCTGATAAACTGAGATCCATATTGAAATTTTACTAGCAAGGAACAATAGTATGGCATTTTTGGCATTCACTCAGCGTGGGTATAACTTTTGGTCCACGATCCTAGCGTACAGGAAATTTCATATTCCTTTTTTGAAAATCATATTTAAACTGTTTTGATTTCTCATGTCCAGGCATATCATGAAGAAATCCTGTTCTTATCAGGGGCCAGACACTTTATGGGATGGATGAGTTGCATCCTAAGCCAAAAAGTTCCTTCTCTGGCTTTCTTTTACTTGCCCTAGCAGGGCGATCAGCTCTTGGCATAGTCAGAAATGCTTTGCCAACACTGCAGGTACAGATACAGATGACTTGCAGTCAGCCCTCAGATTGCTCTACTCCTATCCAGCTCTGGGCAAAACTTCCAGCTTCTAATAGTTTAAGCCTTCTAGAGTAATTCCTCATCCAGGATTCTAGATGCAGTGAGTAAATCAAGGTTTCAAAAGCTGAGAACAAGACTCAGACCAGGACGCTCACCTCTTTTTCAGTTGTCTTATGCCGCCTTCGTTCAGCAGGCAAGCTTTCTTCTATTAACAAAAACCAAGTTGTGAGGTTTTTCCCTTAGGTTTTGAAAACTTCTACTCCATACTCATAACACACCCACTTCCTCAAAGAAAGAAGTTTAGAACTTAATATATGAAACCAATGCATATTCTTGGAATAGGAGAGAAAAAAACACCTACAGCAGTAACATAACATAAGTATTTGTATGTTCTCAGACTATTGTTCTGGTAAAGTTCAATGGTTTGTTCATTCACTAAACACTTATTGATTATCTTCCACATAATGCTAAGCAATGTGTTGTTTGTACGCAATAGAGTTCTCATAGGACTTGGAGTCTAGAAGAAAACTTCTATAATTTAGAAGGTTGACAATTGAGCAAATAACTCTTGGATTCTATGAGAGCACAGGGAATCTGTTTTGTACCTATTCTCAAGATTAAAATCCCAAACCTGAAAATTTAAAAAATAAAAATTAAAGACAAATGTTTTGTTTCATATTTTTGTAAGCTGTGTTTCTCTTCAACTTTTTCTCCAAATATCAACTTTCAGAATTTGTATGTAGAAGGAAGTCATAAAAACCTTATTTTGCTATTGATTCAATTTTAACTAATTTTTCTATTCATTCCCTTAAAATTATATGAAAGAAGCCATTTTTAAAAATAAATGAATTATGTTTAGTTTAAACTCTAAGAAAACAATCTTGATTAAATATAACCACTTACTAGATTTTAGATACTGCATAGTATTACTACTTTCACTTCTTTCCAATAATTTTATGAGAGAAAACATATAGTCTTTGTGGAATTTTTTTTTATAAATTTCTTTTTCTACCTTTCTTTCAGATCCCGTAAACAACAATTGAGCATAGACAAATATTTTAAAGTTAGCTGATAAGTATTTTATCTAAGCTTATTTTAGAACATCCTTTCAGACATCTTATTTAGATAATTTCTGCTCAGGCAAAGACTCCTGAACTATCAGAGGAAATACAATATTGAAGAGAAAAAAAATAGTTTGTTTTTGACCTTGAATCATAGGGATTGTCCCTGTTAAATAAAGGTCCTCTATAATCATTTGTCCTTACTGTAATTGCTTATCAAATGATAATTGACAACTCTGTTTTGTTTGCTAGAGGGTATTTTTAGGTTACTTGTCCATGAACAGTGACCAAATCAACAAAAAACATTCAGAAAGATCTTGCTAAGTGCAGCACCTCCCCGAATCTGGGGATAGAAAAAGGAACAAACATATTTGAATATATTCAGTTGACTTAACAGTGGGTTTGTATTTCATTTCGTACCTAGTCAGAAAAATGAAAATGGATCTGGTGGGATTTGGGAGGGAAAATACTGATGTGTTGATATCCAATGAGGTGAGATTGGGTTCTAGAGGAATTTGAGAGGTAGGTTAGTGAAATTTTTCAGGTTGAAATTACTGAGATTTTGAGTCAAACTACTCCTTTCTTAAGTCTTTGCTTAAAGGGTGAGAGTTTAGCCCAGTTCTTGTACATAAAGGTCTTAATGTGATAAAAAATGAAATCAGAGTTTTCAGTTTCATAAATAAGTGACATTGAACAGTTTCCATCTCTGTAACTTTGCTGTGAGGAATGCAATGACAGATTCTGTGCTGTGTTTGCCTATGAGATGATTTCCTTGAAGTCCCGTAATGAGTTGTTTTTGGCAGGATTAATGAGTATTATAATGGTAAATGGATGTTTGCAGCTCAGTTGTGTTCCATCACGGAGTAACATGGGGTTTCTGGTCCCTTGGAGGCCATAATTGGTGGCATTAATGCAGTTTTTAATTACACTTCTTGAAAAAAAATGAATTGGAACCAAAACAAAAGCTAAGTGATCATCTCTCCACTGTTTCACATGGTGTAAACAGAAGACCGTTGCTATCTCTGATATCTATAATTTGAAACATACTCTCCAGATAGAACATATGCAGTATATTTTGATGATGATTTTGCTTAGAAGTGACTTATTTGCCTTTACTTTTCCTCATTCTAATATATGGAAACAGCTTTTATCATATGAATATATTATACATGCATATACTGATCTATATGATATATGAATATGAAATGTATACATATGATATAGGTGTAAATATTATAAATGTAGAAGGCAAACATGGAAGGCAAACATAAAATAATAGGCTTACTTCTTATATTTATATCCCCACATTTGTCTCTTGATCCTCACAGTTAGTGTTGAGCAATATAAGTGTAATTAATTCCCAAAGCTCTATGAATGAACTAGAAAACACTAAGCCATTTTTCTTTTTCTCCTTTCACACACATGTGTGAGAAATTACTAATAGCTGCTGCTTCAGCATATCCCATCTTTGCAGTATGATGTTTGTTTGTAGTCTGCATTGGCAAGCCCAACATTGATTTAGAGGATAAAATTTACAAATTATTCTATGGAAAGGAAAAATATCTTATCAGATGACATGACATACATATGTAAAAAAGTAAAATAATGTATATTTAAAAAATCATAGTATTAGCCATTTATCCCTAATCTATCTACAAGCGGCCTCAACTCTATTGGTTAACATATATTTCCTCCTAACAATAATATAATCATTATTTAACTTTTCTATATTTTTAAAATAAATTATATGGGAAAATATAAGACAGTGGTTAATGAAACGGTTATGAGAATATATGAGCCCTTGAGATTAACTGATTATGTTACTTTTTCATCTTCTTGCGGAAGCCAGTCAATGTGGTGGCTATTTCTTATTCCTCATAGCCCTTTATAAAGACATTCTTGGTATGTTGGTTATTTTTGAGTTAACAATACATAGGGCAGAAAGGCGTTTGGATTACTGGCAAGCACTGATATCTATGGAGAAGTACAAAAAGCCTGAATCCATAGAATTGCTCCTATATTTATGTGTGAGTTTTGATGAGGCTAGCTTCACATCTTCTTAGAATTGCCAGCATTTCGGAAAAGAAAGCTACCTTTCTCCACTGTGTGTATTTGATGCTTAATATCTGTGTTATTTCAACTCTTGCCAACAGATAAAATTCTTCATCAGTAGGCTCAAACATATGGTTTCAGGGCTTTCCACAATTCGGTTAAACAGTTGCATTTTCCATTTGTAAGGAAACAAACAAAAACCACATAAAAAGCAGAAATGCAAGTAAACCAAAATACCCCTTTGCGCTATTTATAAATAAGGGTTTCAGAGTTTGGGAACTGTGGAGCAATTCACCAGTGGCTGCAAATTTTTAACAACATCGCCTATCAGAGAATGGGGACCCAGCCTCGGTTGTATGCGGCTCCATTCTCTTCGTGTTCATGATGATTGAGTGTGCTGAAGTTGCTTTGTTTTTTCTTTAGAAGAGTGATGATAGTGATTAATTCAGTTGATGCATCATTGTCCCGTCCCTACCACTTTAGGAGTTTCCACAAAATGTTTTAAAATAACTAGACAGCATTTATATACATGTGAGAATTCTGTGTGCTTTTGCATATTATCATTCTATCTAAATCTGATGCTGATCTTGTCAGCCATGCTATCTAAGAACACTGGGGAAAAAAGAGACCAAAATGCACATAAGAACTGAATGTTTAAGTAGATGTTTAACACAGGATAAATGTGTAAGTGTATATACATATACACATATGTACACATAAACACATATATGTATAATATACTTGCACATATATACGTATATAAATAGAATTTCAAAATTCTCAGAGAACACAAGCAGTGAATATTTTGCCTTGATTATGTTTTTGTAATTTTTCTAGTGATTTAACATGTATTGAATAACACAACCTTGCCATTTCACAATATAATAACAAAGATAATAATAGTTAACTTTTCTTGAGTTTACTCTGTGCCAAGCACTTTTACATTTATTCTTTCCTCATACAATCTTCTAGAATAAGTACTCATATTTTCTTTATGTTTTGGATTAACAAACTGAAGCATGGACAGGTTGGGCCTCTTCCCCAGGGTCATACCTGCCTTAGAAGAGTGGGGACAGGATCCAGCTTTCCAAGGTTCCAGTCTGGTCACCCTTAAAACCTCTGTGATGCCTATGGTAAGGAGTAGAAATAATAGTAAAACAACAACAAACGTTTAGTTATATTCTTAGCAGCACTGTTCCATTCCACAAATGAAATGCATTAACAGATCTTAATAACCTTACTGCTTTAGTGGATCTTAGAGATTACCTAATACACGCCATTCACTTTTGAAATGAAATAATGAATTCTCACTGACTTAAAGGAGGCAAAAGCTGAGAGTAGGTTCAGCCTGCTGATATGATGATGACAAGTCCATACCTTAGTCTTTGTGCGGAATCTTGAAAGATGTCCACTCCTAAAGGCCACTATATTAGTGCAGGAAAGCAAAGTGGCACCTGTTGGACTTTGGAGCTGGGCAAATTTGGAGTCTCAGCTGGTCTTAACTTCTTAGCTGCTTGGCTGTGGGTGAACTAATTAAGGCCTGTGTGCTTCAGTCTATTTACCTGGAAAATCTTGATAATAGTTATTTCTCGCAAGGCTATAGTGAAAGTTAAAAAATGCATTTGAAGCACTTAGCCACCCACAGTAAGCATTCAATAAAAGTGTGTATTTTCATTATTAAGCAGAAGTGTAACTTTGCTTTGGGCTGGGTATTATACAGCAGTTATCACAGTACACCTACCCCTTGTTTTTCAAAAGCAGCCTTAAACAGATGTTTGAAAATGAAATTGAGATCACTTCTGTCTCAACTAAAACGATTATACTACAAACAATAATATTTCAAAATTCAAACTTGAGTATTGTTAATATCAGCAACATGGTCCCCAAATATTTCAGTACCTTAATGAAGCCTGTGGTTGGTTTGTCGTCAGATATTCCTTTTGAAAACATGTTAATTGATAGTGAATTTTGAAAAATTAGAGAGCATACTTGCACATAATTTATCATCAATGAATATATCAGAGATCCTAGACAAAAGTGAGAGAGATGTGAGTTTGAATTCCAGCTCTTCCACTCGTTCTTCCTCAGGCAAGTGCTTTCCCAGACTGAAGCACCATTGCACCAGCTGTAAAAAGGATAAAATAACCTGTACCTTGCAGGGCTGTTGTGACTGTTAAGAATGATGTATGCAAAAGGCCTGGTATAAGGCCTGGGACTTAGTAGGCACATAATAAATGGTAGCTATTAATGTTGTTAATATTTCTTGTCCAAGGCATGTGTAAATCTTTAATAATAATGCTAATCACTCATAACTTCAGTTGTACAAATTATGTACCTGTATTTTATAATTTAAATGTATTATTCTAGAATCAATGAATTTAGTCATAGTATTTTTGAACTATGTGAAGGAAGACAAAGATAATTGTTATTTTGAAAAATTTCATTATTTTGTAGACTAATATTTAGAGTTCTTTGTGTTTATTTAGGAAAAAAGGGGAAATTGTTTTTAAGGAAGTTTATTATTTTTGCTAAAAATAATTGTAAACTTTTGACTTTTCCCAAGTGAAATACTGGCCATAGTTAAATATACCTGTAGACCTGATGATAAAAAGAATAAACAAATTTTTATTTAAATAAATTTGTGTAACTCATAGAACTGTATTTTAGAAAGTACAAATTATTACTTAAAAGTAGTAATTATATCCTATGACCTATCATATTATAGTGAAACTGCCATAGTTTTGTTTTTTAGTGAAAGAACTTTCATGTTATTAAACCCCTGAGTCTCTATACTTTAAAACAAACAAAATCTCTACACTTTGAACAAAATACTAAGTAGTACTCTGAATATCATGGATAAAATATGGTAAATTAAACTAACTGAATAATTTTTTCATTAAATCTATTTGAAGTTACCAAAGACTTTAAATTTTAGATATCACAATGCATTAAAAAAAAATAAAGCCTGAATAGTTTTAAGGGATAATCTGAGATCAAAACTGTAATTCTTTCTTACGGGATTCTTATCCACATTGGGAATATGAATGTTATATTTCACTTTACAAGATATAGAACATGATCAAAGTTTTTTTCTTGCTCTCCAAGGGAATGACGGCCCTGAGCATAGGACCAAGCATATCCTTTACAAAGGAAATTTTTAATAAATGTTTGTTGAGTGAATATTGAATTTTTTTTTACATCATTGAATGAATTGGTGTGAGTTTACCACATTAAAAAAAAAAGGAAATGAATTGAGGCAATGTGGAGATTTTAGTAGACCATCGTAGAAACCAAGATAATATTTCGTTCTTGTTTGATTTATGTTTCCTAAATCAATATTCATATTCTCCAACTCTAGATGAATTCTGTATTACCCTTTTGGTTTTTGTAGCTATCTGATTTCTAAAAGAATTAGGCTTATTTTTTTTAGATGGATAAATGATAGATGTAAATAGAGAGATAAGATTTAATTGGTATATTTTAGATTCTTGCTTATCTTTCAAAGACTCCTCTCTGAAAGATAAGGTCAGAACATATTTGCTAAAGAATCTGAGAGAAAGATATTCTCACAGATAATTCTTTGGGAATATTGCTTCAAAGAGTATAGGAAAAAGACATAAGATTTTGTGTGTGTATAAAACTGTTATTTTCTAGATATTGTATCGGTGATTGACATGTCTTTTCTTTTAATATTCTTTTATTCTGGATGATTAGATTAGTTTTCTCTTTCCTCTATAAGCACTCAGAAACCCAGAAGAAGATGAACAGTTCTTAATCTCCTAGAAAGTCTAGGTACTTTCTGCCCCTAAGAAAAACCTACCTACTTTCTTCTATTCTTATTGTTACTTCCTATCTTCCTAAAAGATACTCCATGTCAGTCCTATATTGAAGAAAAGAAACATCATCTACTCCATTTGTAGTTTGTATTTTTCTCACAACAACCCTGCAAGGTACAGGTTATTTTTTCCTTTTCATAGCTGGTGCAATGGTGCTTCAGTCTGGGCAAGCACTTGCCTGAGGACAAACAAGTGGAAGAGCTGGAATTCAAACTCACATCTCTCTCATTAAATACATATCTCATTATGCTCATGCTTTTTCAAAATTCCAACTTAATCTGTTTTCCACTCACTCCATTAGGGAAGTTGGGTTATAGCAGATCAAATCAAGAATAGTCTGCCCTTTCTTCATGGCACTTGATTGGTATTCAAAGCTCTATTATATTGGAAATACCAATTATCTGATAAGGCTTGAAAATTGAAGCCTAAATTTTTAAAAATGGGTTTATGTAATGCATAAACAGATTTACACCATACATAAACTAATGATCATGTTTATTAATCAGTTAAATTGAACATAACTAACATTGTGTAGTATAGGTGTTAATTCCTCCTTTTAAATGTTCCCCATGCAATGAATGCTTGGTTTTACCAGTGGGTCTCACCCATTTTCCCACCTGGGGCAAGAAGAAATTTACAAATTATTTTTTCAGTATTTCATTCTTAACAATACAGGTTTTTGCTGCATTTACTGCTAGCCATTTACCTTCTTCCACTTTTCCCTACACAATTTCTCTCTGGAAATGGCATAGTAAATGGATGTCCTTTGCTGTTCTCCCACCACTTTCCCTCAAAGAGGACAATGCCTCTGGACTTTGTATTTATTTTGCTCTTTTCCTGTGGCCACTGCATGTTTCTGCTCGCATTTCCCACCTCTTCACTGCAGAGTGTGTGTTCTGAGGCGGGCTGTACTTCAAGGAGGCTTTTCAATTAAAGATTCCACCATGGCCAATGAGTCACTTAGAGTCACTGACTTTGCTGGTTCCATTTTTCATACCTTATGCTTGACAGGGCCATTTTATTTATTTATTTATTTATTTATTTTATTTATTTTTTTTTTTTTGAATGCCACATTAACTACTGTTTTGAAAGGAAGGTATTGACTTTCCAAGACAGTGTCACCACTAAGCATTATCATCCATGGAATTAAAAAGTTAGTTTTTGTAGGGTTCTGTCATTTTTCTTCCTTTGATAAGATCCTGTGACACCCAAAGCTCCCAGAGAGCACCTACTCAAAGGGAGTATTTGTTTCTGGGGCTATGGGAGCTGACCAAAGAACCTCTAACCCCTTGTGAATTACAGAGCAATAATGTAATTTTCCATGCTCTCCCACCCCTCTTCCCCACACACAGTTAGTGGGCATCTGGTACAAAGTCAAGATTTTCTAGGCACTAAAAATCTCAGCATCTGGTGGTGTTACATGTGGCTGCTATAAACTTGATTAATGGAGACAGAAGACTGTAGTATCAATGCCTGTTTTATTCTTTAGTGTTCTTCCCCAGAATGGTTGCCATATCAAGAGACAGTTCCCTAAACTTCCAGTTAGTTAAAATGAAAGGTATAAGAACTATTATTCTATGACAAAATTTTGCATTCAAATTAGTGCTTTTTTTTCTTTCTCATTTTCTTCTTTCACCCTCAGCTTTTGAATTTTTTCTCATAAATAAAGCAAAAAAGAAAAGTAAGAAAAAAGCAGACACAAACACTAGGAATTGGTCTTTTGGGGGTAAAATACTTTAACTTCTATGTAAATGTATCTTCCAAAGAGTATTCATTCATTAAATATTAATTGACTTTCCCCTATTTGCCAAACACTTTTGGATTGTAGGGATGTAGGGTAGATAACATTGACAAGATTTCAATATTTTGACAATATATACAATGTCCTAGAAGAAGTGAGACAGACAAGAAAATATTTTAATTAAGATACAAATGTGATGGAATGAGATAGTGGTATAAGGGGTGATGGACGAGTGCTAATTTTGGTTTAGTAATCAAGGAAAACTAACTAGAGAGATGATATTTGAGCTGATGACTGAATGACAAAAAAGGAACCAGACACTGAAGGGATCTTAAGAAACCAGGTCTGATATAAAGGCCAAATGTGAGAATGAGCTTAAGAGTATTTGAAAATCATAAAGAAGGACAGTTTGTATAAAACAGTGAAATAGTTGACTCAGGTATGAGACAGCCAGAAACTTGATGACCTAGGCTATAGCATAGAGTTTGGATTTTATTGAAAATGCAAAAGAAAGGCATTTGGATGGTTTTAGGAAGAGGAATAATATAATTTAATTTGGATTTTGTGAAGAGTTTTCTGCCTGCCATACAAAGAACGGACTGTAGAGGTTAGGCTTTTGAGTGGATATAAAGAGAGCTCTTAAACCTTTACTATAGCAATATAATGAGGGATTATGGAAGTTTGGATTAGAGAAGTATTAATAGAAATGAAGAGACCTGGATAGATTCTGGACATATTTTATAGGTAGAGACAACAGATGGATTAGATATAGGGGGCGGCAATGAGGTGAATAGTAACGGAAAAGAAGGCATTAAGTAGGATTCCTGGAATTTGGAGTCAAGGGACTAGATGGATAGTAATGCTCTTTCCAGAGATGGAGAAACCTAAATGAGAACCACTTTCTAGAGGCTAACCAAGTAAGTATTGGATGTACAAATTTGGAGTTCAATGGAGAAGCCATAAAATTGGAAGTCGGTAGTATATAGATGGTATTCAAAACCATCTGTAAAGGGTGTGGAGGTAAGCTTTGATGGAGATTATGCCAAGCAAGGAGGGTTCTTCTCTCTTAGCCTCAAGCTTGTTAATGAGAGTCTTAATAATAAAGTCAGCTTAAAAACAGTTAATTTCCAAATCATGTGATAGGTATATCTAACTTTTTAAACAACTGCCAAGCTGTTTTCCAAAGAGGTTGTAACAGTTTATATTCCTATGGACATTGTATAGAAATTTCTAATTCCTCCACCTCCTTGCCAGCACTTGGTTTGGACATTTATTTTAATTTAATTTCAGCCATTGCTGTAGGCAGTATCATATTGTGGTTTAAATTTACATCTTCTTAATGACTAATGATCTTTATGTGTACTTATTTGCCATCTGTATAACTTATTTAGTAAGGTGTGTGTTCAAATATTTTACCCATTTTTAATGGGTTGTTTGATTTCTTATTATTGAGTTTTTAGAGTTGTTTTGTAGAGTCTGAATACAAGTCCATTATCAGATATATGCTTAGCAAATATTTTTCCCCAATCTGTGGCTTTTCACACTTTTAACAATAATAAGAGAAAACATGAATATTTGTAGCACCCTATCTGTAATAGCTTAAACTGTAAATGACCCAAGTGTCCATCAAGAGGTAAATAGATTTTAAAAAATGTAGTATATCCATACAATGGAACGCTACTCAACATTGACAAGGAAAGAACTGTTGATAAACACTACACTATTGGTAAATGTCAAAATAATTATATTGAATGAAAAAAGTCAGATAAAAAAGAAGATGTACTATACTATTTCATTTACGTAAAAGTTATAGAAATGCAAACTAATCTACAATGACAGAAAACAGATCAGTAGGAGTGGAGGGGCAGGAGAGAGGGATTACAAAGGAGAATGAAGAGACTTTTGGGTGTGATGGATGTGTTCATTATGTTGATTGTGGTGATGGTTCATGGATGTATGAAATATGCCAACTCTTATCAATTTATATACTTTAAATATATTTAGTTTACTGTATGTCAATTATACCTTATTGAAAACATAAAAAGAATAGGAAAATCTTTATATATTTCATTTTTAATTTGAGTAGATACTGTCATTGACACTATTGTCTAAAATTCTTAGGATAGCAGTATGGTTCTCTTACTTCCACTGTATAATGTAATTGTACTGGTATTGAGAGGTTACATATTTAAAGGTTGTATTTGCAAGGGTTTACACATACACCACTATATCCCCAAAATATAAACTATTGGGCAATGTGATGATGAGAGTTCTCTATAAAATACAGCTTTCTATACCGATATGTTTACTGGCTTCCCAAAAGTCTCATTGTAGAAGAAAACTGATGAATAGAAAGAAGAGGAGAAGAAAGAGGAACTACTTCAGAATATCCAAATGAATTAGAGGTTTTGCCTGGTAAACTTAAGAATCTAAATACAAAAGGTTAAACATATAAAAAGACATTAATAAGTTTCCCTTCTTCATTAAGTCTTCCAGGAAGATCAAAACCAAATTTTTAGTTCAGCTGGAACACACTTATAGTTACAGTGTTTAAATTTCCATTTGGTCTTCAGACACGATTTTTTTCTCTACTAATATTTCTTGTTTTATATAAGAAAGTTGTGTTCTACTAAAAATAAAATCAAGAATGTTTCATGTCCCAATAAATACACTAAAAGCCCATCTATAAAAGGAAGGATTAAATGAATTCTTGAAGAAATTTCATTGAATGTATTTATTCTAGAGTTAGATTTTTTTCTTGATTACTTACAAAATAAATACTCAAGATACTTAAAGTATATCTTAATATATCTTAATTATATCTTACTATATGCTTAGTGAAATAATAATTGATGATATCTGGTGGTTTTGGTGATCACTGGTAAAGTATGAGAATTATTTATCCATATTTATCCATAAAGATAAAAATGTAAATTTGACTAAAGGTCCTACTTTTAAGCATAAGGACCTACTTTTAAGAATTAGAAATAGTCACTTTGCCTACTTTATCCATGAGGAAACTGAAGCTCAATGTTTACCCTATACAAACTAATGTGTGTTCAACCACTTGTAATTGTGAGAGTCAACTGTTTTTGACCTACAAAAACAGCGATTTCATAAGGTTCAACCTAATATTAATTAGTGGCAAACCCAGGTCTCCTGATTTCCAAGTCTGTGATATTTCATCAAACCATGCCAGTATTTCGCAGACTTCCCTGTGATTAAAGTCAGGAATCCACTAATGAGTTCTTGCCCTGGGACCCTGAGGTTTTCAATTCTGATAGACAATAAAAGAACCACAACAATGAAGCTCATAAGCAATAGCTATACATTTTTTAAGGGTAACTCTCCGAAAAACTACAGTAAAATACTAGTAGAACATATTTTTAAAATGTCTTGACTAGGCAGAAATCCGTAGTAACATTGAAAATGTTTTCTGTCTTGAAAAATTTGCATCCGGCTTGTGTTTAAAGCACCCCAATATTTGAAAGACAGATATATAAAGGTTTAGAGATGGAATGTCAGAATTAACCCAATTCGATACCACAATTCTAACAGCCTTTAAATAACAGCCTCAGTACTCAGACGTAATAAAGTCAGGTATGTACATGTCTTTCCCCCTTCGATAGAGGGGCAATTCTATTGTATGAATCAGGTTAAATTAACTGTACATTTCTTACAGAAGACTGAGAATGAATGACCTTCTCTCCTTAGGAAATGAAACCCCCGTAATTTCACTTTAGCCTCCGATAATAGGAATTATCCTTTCTACATATTAGCAGTATTGTTTGTTTTATTCAGTGGATGTTGCAAATTTAGCATCTTTTAAATGTACATACCAACCACAATAAAATATTCTCTGGCATTCAAGTATGGTTCTTTTGTATGTAGGACCCCAACTGAGTTGTGAATACCCATTTAAAATGTCCCTCTAAATGACTATAATGACAGGGGAGTTGAATAGTCAGTGAAATTTTCTATTATTTTATTTTGTGTGTATTTTCATTAATAATTTATTGATATAAAAGATAAGAATGTTTTACCTCCACAAATTTGTATCTGTAATTTGTTCTTGGTGCACAGACATATTGAGGATGCCACTCGGCAGTACTGATTGAATATTTATTTAAACAAATATCAGTATAACCCAACTAGCTGGAAAATCCATGAGTTTGGTTTTGATAGCAGAGCATTTCTCAACAATTTATGTGCACATGCAAATTTTGGTGCTTTGGATATAGGCTAAAGTATTTGCTTTATATGTATTATTTTGTTTGAATACAAGAAAGCTGGTTTGATTTGTATGTTTCCCCCTTATAGAATTGTTCCAAGGCTCTGTCAGAGATCACGTAGAGTAATTTTTCCCATCAATCTTTGCTGTGCAGCCATGCACGAATGCAGTAGGAAAAAGGGGGCAGAAATCAAATCACTTAATTGCAGCATTTTTCATCTACATCTTTTGTTTTATGGTGGTAAAGGCCCCGGAGTAGCCTACCATGATTCATGGCTGTCACTGCCGCTGTTAGCAGTTCAATCCTTCATTCTAGGCATTTTGGTACTGAAAGTACCTACACAATTACTTTGATGAATATGACTTGTTTGTTTTTTCCCCATTTTTAGCAGAGAGTGGTTGTGCTTAATACAGACATTTAAATAAGATAGTATTCGTGCCCACTGCATGTGCACTGTATTTCAAAAGTCGTGTGTCGAGTTTAACGATAATATTGCCATTGTCACCCAGGTATTTAAGTTTGCTGAGCTTATGGGCTTTTACTCTTATTTTTATGTTTATATAATGGGAAGGCCTTAAAATAACCCCCACTCTATATAAAAGGAATAACTCACCTTTAAAGATCTATGAGGCTGTGACAGATTCCTACGAAACCTCATTTAAAAAAAAAAGTCATTTCATGAGTGTGGCATTACAAAGCCAGCAAACTAGTCTGCCTCTGCATTTATGCCTAGTTGATCATAAAATAATAACATTTTTGGAAATATATGCATGCATCTTAGGAAGTGACTTACAGTATTTGCATATTTGGAGAAAATGTCAGTGATGTCAGCAGGGGTTCTGAGAGTAGCTAAATGAGCAAGCTTCTCAAAAATTGCTATTTTATCAGCTATGCACTGTCAGCACAAAATGCAACCTCTTTAAGAAAGAGACAAGAAAAAAGCAAGTGATTTAATTTCTTCATTAGCTTACTTGGAACTGAATTACTGGTATACCTGGCAGCAGAGTGTATGCTGTAAGCTTGAGGAGAACCATTTAACATCTGTTTCTGCCCTCATGACAAAATATGTCAGAAGTTTTTAGACCCCACCCTTTCTCCAAAAATGAAAAGGCAATTGAAGTTCTTCTAATACTGGAGAAATGGCAACTTTTCACCTCCCACTTTCTCTACTCTGGTACTGTGGTTGAAGATCATGGTTATTTTTGTTGTTTGGGGGGGCTTTTTTGGGTAGTCTTTCAGGTTCATTCTTTTCATTTCTTTGTTTACTTTTTTTTTAAAGATTTTATTTATTTATTTGACAGAGATCACAAGTAGGCAGAGAGGCAGGTGCAGAGAGAGAGAGGGAAGCAGGCTCCCTGCTGAGCAGATAGCCCGATGTGGGGCTTTATTCCAGGACCTTGGGATCATGACCTGAGCCGAAGGCAGAGGCTTTAACCCACTGAGCCACCCAGGCGCCCCTCTTTGTTTACTTTTGACTAAAAGCTCTAAATATCTGTTCTGCATACTATGTTCATGCTTAATAAATGTGTATAGAGGTTAAAGATAGAACATGTCTATTATTACCTAGCCATGGTAACAGCTCTCATTGTATTTGTCAAAATAGCTAAGTAAAATTGTTCACTAGATATATGAAAGAAAATTATCTCATACATAACCACAAATACACCGCAGAATTAAAAAATCCAAAACATATCCTTAAAACACTGACCGTTAAAATTAACTTCAAACCCTAAGTGCAACCATATTTTAAATGCAATACATATAGATTTAGTTTGTGTTCACAACTCGTCTTTGCCTTGTCCTAACATGGCCTATCTGAATTTCAAAATAAGGAAAGAGGGAGAACTTTATTTTTATATTAAATTTCATAGAGGAAAGTGGCAGAATGCAAGAATTTTAATTTGTTCTAATAAAGATTTGTCTTTTGGATTTTTTTATATACATTAAAATATTTTAACTTTAGGTCAAATGTTCTACATTTGATGATAATAATTTGTCACTGTAAAAATGAATATTTACATATTGTATTTTTTAGACTCAAAATAAAAAAAATTAAACTGAAATATGAAGTTGGGAACAAGAATTAATCATCAAAGCAGGAAGTTACTTGCTATAATACCGTAGTAAATTTAAGAGCCCTAAAATCTTAATCTAATTACTGAAGAATCAGTGATGCAAGGATGCAAAGTAGTTTTTGTGGTCATGAGTTTTTATACCATAGTAGAATTTTGGGTCAGTGTTCAAGTTCTTTCCTGAGAATTATAAAGTACCAAGGATGAATACGTTATGTATACTCTTTGGAAATGTGTAAGTGTGATATATGAGAAATCACATCTTCACTGAAAGAGCAAGCCATCTAATCTTATGTTATAGATCCTAAAAGTAACTGAAAACACATTAATTATTAAAATCAATTTGTATTATCATGTAAGGACTTAAGCGTGCCACAAAATGACAACTCTGATTCAAGAGAAAAAAATTCCAGATGTTGTTTGCAGTAAAATTATAAAGACTGAAAAGAGGTCAAGGAGAGAAAAGCCCATTGATTTCTGTACCGTAGGACACAGATGCGGAGGCAGAGGCAAATTATTTTCAGGTTAGATTCAGCACAACTTTTTCATTGGTCTTGGTAACAAGGTTGTTCTGCCTTCAAACCCTTATTTCTGCTTTTCCCAAAGTAGGTGCTGAGGAATGCATCATGTGTTCCAATTAAGTTCTTAGGTGGTAGCTGTTTCGGGTTGGGTAGAATCAGACTCTAGACACAGTTGGGAAATTAGCATTTGTGAAGGGCAGGGGAGGAAGCGAGCCTGGACCAAGGAGGAAGTGGAGTCATCAGAATGAAGCACGAGCAAACCTGAGGCTCACCAATGAACAAGGGTTGTTTGCCAAAGTGTCACGCATAGGGTGAGAATGGCAAGACTCCCAGCCCGACAACAGATCCGTGCCGTCCTGTGGTAGCTAAAGGTTGCGGCTATCCGCCAGATCCTCTTCCTGCAGCTGGGAGCACATGTTCCTTGAAGGGGGATCTGGGTGATGTATCCCCACGCCTACCACAGTAATTAAAATTGTTTGTTTCTTTCCTGGGAAAACTGTCAGAACTTTTAAAATATATTAGAATATTAATCCATGTAAACCTTCAAGAGAGGTGATAGTGTGCAGTGTTATTCAGAGTGTTTAATCTCAGAACCTGTATGTTTTGTTTTCGTTAAGCATCTCCAGTGTTCTGTAGATCCCACAGAACCTACGAGGGTAACCCTTGCCATTGTTTGAAACTAGATTCTGCCATTCTTAGTCTATGTTCCTTCTCCTCCTTCTTATTCGCCTCCTCCTCCTCTCCTTCTTAATTTTTGTCCTTGCCTTTATGGCTTCATTTATGGAGCTGTGTTAACTGTAACGCCCACTGCTTTGTAAGCAACAAACTTAAATACAAAAATTAAAACAAACAAACAAACAACCCTAAAAAACACCATACGTATTAGGAAACCCATGTGATAACACTTATTGACTGAGAATCCCAGGAACAATAAGAATAGGTTTGGGAATAGGAATACAGACCATGAATACTGGTGCTGAAGCAATCACTAGCAAAACAAAACACAACAAAATAAAACCTGAAAGGTGTTTCATCATAAGTAATATCAACCCAAGATCTGGCTGAACACTTATCATCTAAGTGATTTGGTGCTGCATATATACAACTGAGTCTTTTTACATAATTCTAAAAACAGATGTTTGCAAGAAAAACATTCCATGTGGTTCTCTATAAATGTAAAAATAAAAAAAAAACTAAAATATAAGCTAAAGTGAGTGGGTGCCTCCTGCTGTAAATAGGCCATGGACCTTGTTATTATTTAAAAGAACATTTTTGCCTTAGTCATGAAGTATGTCCATGAAAAAATAATACAAGAATTTAGTGTCATGTTAGTATACAATTTAAGTTAGCTATATTCTATATGCTGTTTAATTATTTTATTATAAAAATCAGTGTTATAGCATTTAACTCCCCCAATATATTAGAGTTCTAAAAACTGGTATCTCTTTTGGGGAAAATTTCTTTTTAATTTTTTGTCCCCTCAAGGCTCTCGGTATGATTCACATTACAAAAATAGAAAAGCAAAAACAAACAAACAAACAAACAAAAAAACAAAAAAACCACAGATGTGAAATTGGAAGAAGCATATGGATTAAAAACTCACTAAAAATCTAATGTTTTCTGTGGATTCAACAAAACCTTAAATTCAATTGATTGCTTGAATCATGATTATGTAATATGCATTGTTAAAATATAGGTTGTATGTAATGTTTTGTCTCCTCTGGGGTAGCAATATTGGACCTTTTAAGGATATGATATCTCTTCTCAATAACTAGGTATAGAATAACAAACAAAAGTTACAATCTAATTTTGTGAAATAATGAGATTAGTTTATCATAGAACCCAAAGCACCCAGTATTACCAAATTTTTCAGGATTTTTCTCTGTTTATTCTCATTTTTTCCATCTGTCAGGGAGGTGAGAGATTATGGTGCTTATGCCTAAAATTGTCATCCATATAATTAAATCTGAGTTTTGAAATTTCTTTTGTTATAAAACCCTCATGTATTCTACATGCAAGGGTAGGTGGAGGCTCTGTTTGAACATTTCTGGACTTGTCTCTTAGTAACGCTATATCCTCAGAATAAAGGACTAATAGTAGCACAGGTACTTTCTTAGTGTAAAACTTCCTCAGACTCCTGCTCAAATTCCTAAAATTCTCACTTGAAACGCAGAATCTTCAGACATTTTATTTTTTCTTTCCTAATCTAGATTCAACAGAGTCCCATTAGTGGTATTTTCATTCAGTATCGCAAGCTTGATGTGGATGCTGTTCTGATCATATACAGAACGTAGATTGGAAATATGTTTTTGCTTTCTTTACATACGTACACTCACCCCTCACTTATAGTTTCAATTGGCTAATGCCATTATGCAGCACACACATTGCAATATCTGTTTATAAGAATAAAAGCGTGTGCACACGCACACACACACACACACACACACACACAAATCCCTACCACATTTTACAAAGTTTAAAATATCATTCAGGATGCTTATCTTGTGTGTAAGATGGTCTTCCATACTCTACATTCTAATTAAGTAGAGCAGTAAATCAAAGCATGCTGGATGTGTTGTGAGGAACAGCTGGATTAAAATGTGCTTGAGAATAGGGGCTGGTGTCTTGGATGTCTTTTGGCAGACTGCCTGCATTGGTGCAGCTACAGAGTACTGGAACGCTTGATAATTTCAGGGCAAGTTCGTTTTCCATGGCTTACAACCTGCTTAATGCAGGGAAGAAAGCTTGTAACTGTTTTGCCATCTCATCAGTATGTGATATGGAATAATCACAGTGGTTACCTAACAGTGATGGAAAGCCAAAGCAGCAAGGGAAAAGGGGACTGCAAATCTGACTGAACATGGGCATTTCAGGTTTGGAAATATGTGCTACCTACTAAAATGAGCTATCGACTAATTCAGGAAGAAATGTTATATGGGCTTAATGTTCATCTTCATCCACACTATAATGAGAAGGATTAGACTGGCTTCCATATGTGGAATATTTATTTCAGCAATACAAGAAAATGTATTTCCCTAATATTTTTTTCTGTATGCACAAGGCCTTAAATTTTACAGATGTGATTAATGTTTTAATTTGCTGTTCTAGTTGGATACAAGTTTACCATACAATATAAATTACTTACAAAGAAATTTGCTTATATGGAGCTTAATTCATAAGCTGTTTAACCACCTTGTGTGGCACTGCAGCTATTTCTCGATGGGACTCTGCAGTGAGGCAGTTTATTTTAAAAGTAAAAGCAATCATCCTGTAAAATATTTTGAAATCATTCAAATTGAATTATTAAGGAAAAAATAATATACACACAGATTATTGTCATTTAGTTAAAATTTAAAAAGGAAAAAACAACTAAGCTTAACAATTAAATCCTGGCTACATTTTTAAGAAGTCCAAGTAAGCCAGATAAGTTGAATGCTCACAAACCTGATATGTATATTGTTCATTTTCAATTTTCTTGTTATGTCATCATCATCTAGTATTCTTTTGGCATGCATTTAGTTATGGTCGGTAAATCAAATATTGGTAAATATGATGCAGAACCCCGTTTCTTTCCAAATTAATTCTCTCAACCTTAATGCTCTCAGAATAGAGAATGCATTTCTTTACAACTGGAAGATCATGTCAAATTAGCACTAACCACTTTTTTACCTGTTCTCAACTTAAGCTCAATAGAAGGTGTCTATATGAATAAGTTAGTATGTGTGAATTTAAGTTTTAAATCTGTAATCGAAAGTTGATTATCAGTATCCCCCTTAACGTATATTTTTGAAGGCCCATCCCATAATATATATGAAATGCATTGAAAACTTTAAAATTAGATCTTTGTATTGGTGACTGATACTAGTACCAATAAGCTTTTTATTCAAATACTAATGAAATCCACTGTAGGAGTATGAATTATCACAAGAAATCTCAACCACTATGGGAGAAAGGGGTACCTAGGTGTTGTGGGATTAGACACATATACAATTTATAAGAGGGGACCCTCGCCCTCTTAAATTAAATAGTACAATACTGAGCTTACAAATTCATGCACAGAAGTGAATATTCATTTAGAATGAAAAAGAAAAAAGCACAACAATTAGTGGAGGCTTGAAGATACAGATTCTATTCCAGTAAACTGAGGCTATTTACTAGAAATGCTTACATAGAAATGCAGCTTGAATATGACCTTGCTGACTCTCCCTGTCTGGAACCCTCTTCCAGCAACCAGTCCTCTTGCCCTTTCAACAATAACCCGGAGGGTTAATCACTAATTTCACCAAATGGGCTTCTGATGGGAGCTTATGTTGGTAAACACAGTACTGATCTTTGCTAGCTTTCTCACTTAGTTTTCATAATTCATTTGATGCTTCTCAGGTTGTTAATGAAAAGTTGCTTAGAACAAAAGAAATGGTAACAAAAAAGAAAGGCAAATGTGAAAAGGGAGTGCGGGAGAGCTACATAATATCAACTTGCTTGAAGACATGGGATCATATTTTCCCAAGCTGCGTAAGGATTAATTGAGTGAGATGAATTGTAAACATACTAGAAGAGCAGATGCCCATGCCCCACTGGTTCCAGGTGCTTCCATGTCCAGGTTGTGTGTAAATGAATCCAGAAACACATATTCATCACTAGATCTCATTTACAGTGGGCAATTTGCATATTATATTTTAATAGGCTGGAGAGTAAATTTCTGCAAGAAGGTCTGAACTCTCTAGAATATTGGGATCTAGAATACAATGTCTGTGGCTTGCTTTGCACTGTTAAAGATTTCTTTAAATATAATTCTTTTCCTGACTTTCTTTTCTCAAATACTGTTTGCTTTTACTGAAGCCCACGTTAGAAGTTCTTGCTACTTTATTAAACCAGAGCAGAATAATGGGGATAACTGAAATCCCATGGAATCCAAAATTAACACTCACATATTTAGCTTTTTTCTATATTAAAAAATAAAAACTTCCCAAAGTGTCAAAGTAACCAAATGCTCTCTGGCAAAGCCTCTACCGAGAAGCTGCAAAGGAATATAGGATTTTCAGAATATTTTGTTCTGAATAAATTGCTACTTTACCATGAGATTTTAGCTTTTTAGCATGACCAATATATTGTAAACAGTGAAATTTGCCATACTAAAAATATCTGATCGTTTTATTAGGTTTAGAATGATCAGCGTTCTCTGCATTCATGTGTGAAACATCTGTGATTTTACTGCTTGCCCTTGGGCCTCAGAAGACCTGGAAATGTAGTGTGGGGGTTGGGAAGGGGGAAGGGAAGAAAGAGCTAAGCCACAGGTCTGGTGGAGGGAGGTTGCCATGAGGACAGGTAAAAACCAGAAGCAGTGGTGAAGGGGTGAAAGGACAGTATATTCTGACGCAAAAGACGAATTTTTTTTTCCCCTTTTCAGCCTGTGTACAGCAGTGTAGCCATTACCACCTTGAACACAAGGTCATCTCAGTATTAACTTTGCAACCTCCTTAAGGGGGTAGGGTGGAAGGCTGGGGGGAAGCAAGTTTGTGGATTGGAATTTTGTAGTAAAAAAGCCAGCCCACTAAGAATGCTTATTTCAAGAAAGGCTGTTGTTAATGAGTAGGAAATATATTTAGATTTTGCCATGCTTGAATCACTGAAGATTGAAGTGATCTTTCTATGGTCTTTATTACAGTGGACACTGTAACAGCGAGTGTCAAAACACATGCAAGGTTAGACTTTTATGAAAACTTAATAATAATATTATATATGGATTATAAAAATAATAATAATAATAAACTAGTAATGATAAATAGACATGTATTGAATACTTACTGTACCCCAGACATTCTTCTAAGCACCTTGAATGTATTCAGACATTTAATTCTCAAAGTATTCTTTTTTCATTTTACTGGTGAAGAAACTGAGACCCACACAGGTTAAGGAAGTTGCCCAAGCTCACAAACGAAAGTAGTAGCAAATTCAGGATTCAGACCAGACAGGCTAGCTGCAGAGTCCAAACTCCTCCTATACCATACTTCTTCGTAAGACACTGAGGACTGAATTCTCCAGGCTCGAGTATGTTATAGTAGAGGCCAAATCAAACATGCAGACCAAACCCAGAAAATATTGAACTGCTTGTGTTATACGAGATCTGTTCAGATTTCCTTTCCAGTCCTCAGTTTACCTCCTAAAGATACAGCTTCCGTGCATCTAAAAATGATCATTAAAAAATATACTTAATGTGGCTGAAAGATAGACTCATGTATGTTTGTCCAAGTCTATTTGTTTGATGAAGCCCTTGATAATAACTCACTAAGCATCTTAGAAATAATTTGTTGGCAGTACATTAGAACAACTTTGTACAGCTTACCTTTCAACAAGATATCAACATAACCTATGTGTACAAGCAAGATGGTTTAGTAGGAGCATAAGAGTAGGGTTCCAACATTTCTGTATATGATGTAAGATCCATCCACATTTTTTAAACAAAAATTTAGGGATTTGATAAATATAATTCAAGAAGAAATGTATGTTATTTTTTAATAAAACAACCATAGCTTCTATTCCCTAAATGTATACTGAAGCCCACTATTCACCTGGTTGGATTTGAACCTACATGACTTCATTCATCTAACTAATAAACAGTTATTCATAACCTTTGACACTTTTATATTGTGATGGAGAACAAGGATCACAGTAAAAAATAAAGACCAGTCTACTGTTTTATTTTATTACTGATGTATCATGTGTAACATTCTGTCTTGTTCCAAAAAGTGTTTGCCATGTAATCTGATTCTATATCTTCCTTTTATGATTGAGAAAGAATGGAATGCAGAGAGTTCTAGCTAGAGACATAGAAAAATTATAAATTAGAGGCGCCTGGGTGTCTCAGTCAGTTAAGTGTCTGCATTTGGCTTAGGTCATGATCCCAGGGGATCAAGGGGCTTGGGATCAAGCCCCACGTCATACTCCCTGCTTAGCAGGGAGCCTGCTTCTCCCTCTCCCACTGTGTGCGTTCTCTCTCTCTCTCTCAATTAAATAAGTAAACATCTTAAAAAAAAAAAAAAGAAAAATTGGGGGTGTCTGGGTGGCTCAGTCATTAAGCGGCTGCCTTCAACTCAGGTCATGATCCCAGGGTCCTGGAATTGAACCCTGCATTGGGCTCCCTGCTCTCCTTCTCCCTCTCCCACTTCACCAGCTTGTGTTCCCTCTCTTGCCGTGTCTCTCTCTGTCAAATAAATAAAACCTTTTAAAAATTATAAATTGGTTTAGGAAAAGAACACTTAAAAAACCTTCAACTCACGTGTTATAATTTTAGTAAATGACTACTACGTATGATATTAATAAGGTGGTAAACTGCTGTGGGATATACAGGTGATTCTTGAGAAAAAGGTTAAGCAAGAGATACGGACCTTTGGAAGATAAACTTAAAATCTATTTGGAAAGAAATGGCACACATGTGGGCGAACCTGAGAATAATGCAAAGCAGTGTACGGAAGTGTGAGACCAGTGGGGAGGGGGTGCTTAGTAAACAGCACATACACTGTGGTAAAGGAATGGTCTCAGCCACTGTCAGTTTCTCAAGCATGTGAAGTTTCACCTGCACCTTGGGAAAATAAAAGGATGCCTACTGATGGATAGGGAAAGACTGGGAGAGAACTCCAGGTGGAAAAATAGAGGGCATGAGGCAACAACTTGTGGACTTCATATGTGTGCGGGTGCTTCCTATAGCCTTTATGGGTATATATTAGAGCTAAGTGATATCACAGAGAATAAATAATATTATCACTTCAATGAATATAGTTACCTTATTTGCTTTTGTTTGAAAAGAAATTACTTTGTTTAAAGGGCTCCAACAGTGTATTCAGTACCATGCAAAGAAATAAATAACTAAAGGTAAAACCTTCCATAATATTTATATGAAAGTGAAACACTGTTTTAACATCTAGTCTTGTGTTGAGGTGCTAGTTTTAAATTGTTCTGTGATTGAGAGATGTGTTTTATTAACAGAAACTTGACCTAAATACAAGAGCTTAATAGGGCTGAAGAAATCAACTGTGATGTTTTAGTGGATTATAAAAAGATTTAATGATCAGTGACTGATTCCTATTTCCTTTTTCATTGCTGGTAACATAGCAATGAAATTGCTGCCAGTACTGCTTTCTGTAACTTTACTAAGAATCATTGTTTTTACAAAAAGGGAGAGAAAAAAAAGACAAAATGAGATTAAGATTATTTGTTTGGTTATATAAGCTTTGCTTGATCCTGTTTAGAGTCACTTAGGGGATCTGTAAGTTTTTATTTCAAAAAGTTACGCCATTTGAAACCCTTTGGTGGCATAAACATTCCATTATATAGAAAGGCAGACACGTACACAAACTTAACTTGGCAGAAATATATGTTTGCAGCCAACAGACTGTGCACAGTAAGCCCAGAATGAAATATAATCAGGGTCTGATGCTGACATGGTAAGAAGACTGTGGTCTCTGTAAAAAGGGATGAAAATGTTTTCCCTTAGAAATCAATTACAAACAAAAGGGTTGGGGGAAGCATTGATGTTTTCTTGGGAAATGTGTGTTTAGTAATTGTTTAATGTTTGTATTTATAGAAAAACTATCAAAACAAAATAACTCCATCTTTTGAATGTTGAAGACCATGTACAGCAGGTCAGGGTGTTTGTTGCTGGGTGATGCAGGCTGACAACTCAGAGGTCACCAACATACTATGTCTCCAAGGATACACTTGCCACGTCCTAGGGCCTGGTCCCCAGTCTTTCAGGATCAGTGTTTTGGTCAGCACACCAAGAGTTCATTCATAGGTTCCACAGAACTGGGCACCTACTTATCACGTTCATAGGGAATGCAACATCAAGCATCCAATGACGATTTATTAATTTACAATGAAAAATACACATGTTGGTCAGTCCAGAATTCTCAAGTTGGCCTATCCAAAGCTTTTTCTCATTTTAGCAAAGACCCTACATGGGAGGCTGAAATATTAGATAGTTTCTTGATTCCCTCACACAGATGACTAATGATATCTGTTATAACAGGTCTTGCCAGTTTAGAGATAATTCAAACTGTTTTTACATGTTTATCCTTATACAGCACCAAAGATATCTAAGATAGTTTTTCAACTTTACTTTTTCCTGATCACCTACAGATACATATATTTAAAATCATTAATATTACAAAATGAGCAGACATTAGGGATCCTAATAAATGATGAATCATGTCTGTTTAACTACAGGTGCATTAATGTGATACAGAGAATATACATTGAACATAGAACATCGCCACCATATATTAAAAGAGGAACATGGAAATCATTTATTGCGATTCATGAAGTAACAACTAGATAATCATTATTATTATTATTAGTGAAAGATAAATGAAATTACATTTATGCTTATTAACTACCTCATCAGATCGCTCACTTTCAGTTGGGAATTACCTTACCCAAATGGTATGGCAGCTACATGTCCAGACCTTCTCCCAGACTCAAGCTAATCCATCAGAGTAATCTCATACCATGTGCACCATTGGTCCAGCAGCCAACACTTGAACCTGGTCTGATCTATCATATAGTCCATCTTCTGGAAATCTGGGACTTAAGAAGATCTCTCTATCCCTCTCTGGTGGCTAAAACTGGTAAAATGTCTAACTGGGGATCTGTTGGCCACGTGGGAAGCACAGATCTACAAAGAGAGAATATGCTAATAGTGTGTAGAAAGAATCAAAGAAGATAAATGAAGAAAGTGTCCCAGGAGCATTAAAATTTCTGGGTCCAGTTGCCTCTGAGGTTCAAATCCCCAAGGTTCCTGTAACAGTTTTGGTTTTGGTTTTCCTTTTTCTGTATCAGATTTTGAAACCTACGCTATTTTTGTGAAGCTAATGAGGGTTTAGTTTGTGTTAATTAGAATAAAAATATTTTCAAATAATACAACAGAATCTTTGGACATGTTGAGATTTATAGTTTTAGCTAGATAAAATTCAAAGAAACGTGATAAATAAGCATTTGTGATAGAAAATATATTGTAAGTTATGTAACGTTTTCTTCATTAAGAGGCCTTAGTGATTAACATTTAGTACATTAATCACATAATTCCATATAAAATTTCAATAGTCATGCCTTTATATATAACCAAGAGAGACATATATTCTCCCATATATATAGGAATAATAACATTGAATGACATATTGATTTTTTATTTCTTATAATTGAAAATGTTGCATTAGTAAGATAATATCTAATTACTAGTAAAATCCTAAAGGAGCTGTTATTGCCAGTATTTTCTTAATCACAGTCCTAAGTAGAATATTTATTTTTACTCATTATCAGTTAGCATATTTGCTAAATGTGCACTATTTTCAAAGCAGTCTTCTAGGTGTGGAGGGTGAGATAAATATAAAAGGAAATGTATAACCTCTAAGAATTAGAGGATAGTTGGATATGCTTTGATAAATGTAGACAAATATACATTCAACAAGCAAACAACTGTTTATTACCATGTTTATAGTACCCATGTCCTCAGTGGCACACTGATAAATGCGGAGTGGGGATTAATTGTGGGGGATCTAAAATAAAAGTTTTTGTAACCTTTTGAATGAAAGAAAGACATAAATTGAGGGTTCGTTTTGTAGCTATATATGTGAATTTAGTTATTGTTCCAAATGAAAGCGTTAACCTGAAGAATCAGCTTCAGAAGTGCTTTCTCCCAACTCCAAGCTGATGACCAAGCTGCCCACTCTCTGCCTAGAACACCTTTCCCCATCCCACCCCACCTTGAACCTCTGACTTGTCTGGCTCCTATTCATTTTTCATATCCCAGATGATGGAGCCTCCTTTAGGAAACCTGCTATTAGTGTCCTAAATCTGAGTGAGGTGCTTCTGTGAGGACAGTTGATTCCCGTGTCATGCTGGGCATTCTCACTAACTGAATGGCCTGTTTGCTAATATTCTCTCCTCAATAAGTTATAAATTCCTACAGAGAAGATATTGTGCTCATTTTGAACATAGTATCTTCAGAGATTAGCACAGTGCAGAGCATGTAGTGTCTCAGTAATAAAAAAAAGCAGTAATGAACAAATATATCTAGAGATTTTATATAAAAATTATTGAATAACTGTTTCATGGTAGTAAAGGAGGTGGTAAAATAGTTAAAGTAAGTCTGAAAGAACCCCAGATTTGTTTTCTCAAATTGAAAATTGATATTTCTTTTCTCGAATTGAGAAATGAAACTAAGGCTTTAGTTACGATATGGAATCATAGGATAAATTATTATATTGGTTGTGAGGGATCTTACATTGCTTAAATTGCCCCCCAAATGATAGGCAATAGTGAGACTTGGCATGATATTTATTGGGGAGATTGTAAACCTAAAATAAATTGCACCATGCTTCCTGGCCTGTATAGCATACCAATATGGAAATCGTGATTAGGAACAAAATATTTCGCACCAGCAAGCTGAGTGTGAGCCGGTATTCTTGCTTCTACTAGTCCTCCTAGAGCAGTTGACGATGCAGTTATCTGCTTTGGTTGAAAAAACAACAACGACATATTTCACATAAATTATTGTTAATAATGCCTTAATAAACAGGGCAATTCTTTTTTTTTTTTTTTTCAGAATAAGTTCTTTTGATTCAGAAAAGGCTACTGAATGAAAGAATTCTTCTGCCTGATTTATGGGGCTTTTAAATAGCAGACAGCCCTTCCAATCAGGAAGCAGGACTGTGATTTTTAAGATTCACAGTCTGTAATGAGGACATAGCACTAAGCTGTCATCGCACACAGATTAGAAATAAACTGCAGTAACATCCCTTTTATATTCCTGACTGTATGTAGTACAAAGATGCATTATTTCATATAAGTATTTGGTTGATTATCCCTAATACGGATTACTTTTAAAAGGGGCAAAAGAAGAGATTCAGCCTCAAATAATAAGAGAAAAATATTGAAATTGGTTTACTATTTCTGTTAACCGCTTCTCTTAAAATGTTAATTTTCTTACACAGGTATGATACTAGGTGTATATTAATTCCATCTTCCCAATATGTCTGTGTTTATGATAATCTTTAGTCAGAATTATACCTGCATAAGGGAACAAATAGTCTTTGATGTATTTTAGTTATGAAATATATTAGGTATTAGAAAACATAAATTGTATAATTAACACCCACCAGTCTCATAATACAACTAGGATTATTTAGAAATCCGTTTGTCAGATCTCTCATTCTCTCCAAGAATTAACTTCCATCCTGAATTTGCATCCCTTTATATTTAAAATAAGTATGTTTAAACAACATATTTCATTGGCTATATATTTCTTTTTAAAAAAAGATTTTTTTATTTCTTTTAAAGAAAGAGCGAGAGCGTGCGTGCGTGCGAGTGGGGGGAGGGGCAGAGGGAGAGTGTCTCCAAGCTGACTCTCTGTGGGGCAAGGAGCCCACAGAGGTGGACTCCACAACCCCTGAGATCATGACCTCAGCTGAAACCAATAGTCTGGGGCTAAATCTGAGCCACCCAGGCACCCCTCGTTAAATATTTCTAAATTGACATGGTTCATACTACAAAAATGTTTGAGCAATTTACTCTTTTCACCAAAGATATTTTCGAAAATTTGAGACTTGTGGCTCCATTTATTTTTGCCCCTTAGACATTCCACTTTGTGTCAAGTTTTATTTATCTATTAAAAACAAACTGAGGGTTTGGAGGGGAGAGGGGCAGGGGTTGGGTGAGCATGGTGGTGGTTATTATAGAGGGCACATATTGCATGGAGCACTGGGTGTGGTGCGTAAACAATGAATTTCAGAACACTGAAAAAAATTACATTAAATTAAAAAAATACTGAGGGTTGCTGGGGCTTGGGGGGGGTAGGGATAGGGAGGTAAGGTTAGGAACATTGGAGAGGGTATGTGCTATGATGAATGCTATGAAATGTGTAAGATCGATGATTCACAGTACCCCTGGGGCAAATAATACATTATATATTAATAAAAGTAATTTTAAAAAATACAGTTGGGTTATTTTCATTAAAAATATCACAAATAATCATGCTGCGAGCATCTTGTATGTCCCTTGTGCACATATGTGAAAGTGTCTTTATTTTAGAGTATATACTTTTTTTGTCTTTTATTCCCATGATTTATTCATTGAGTAACTGAAAGCCTCTATCTCCCACTCCCCTTCATCCATTTTGCCCATTCCCCTGTCCCCTCCCCTCTTAAATATATAGAATATATATTTTGACTAAAGTTGCAAAGAGTTTGAACCTTTATCTGTATTAAATTTTGTTACATTGATTCTCTTGAGTGACTTTAATACCTCTGCCAGCTGTAAATAAAAGCTAGTTTCCTTTATATCCTTGACAACACTTTATATTTTCAGAATTCCAATTTTTTTGCCATATCTATTGGGTATGAAATAATATCTCACTGGATCATTTTCTGATTACTGGGCTGAAGGGAGAGGGAGCTGGAGAGGTTCAGATTTCTTCTTTTCTGAATTATCTTTTCAAATAGTTTGCTTAATAAAAAATATTTTAATTAATTTTAATATTTATTTTTTTTCCCTTTTTTTAAAATTTCTGAGCTCTTCCTATTCTCTAGATACTAATTCTTAGTCCTATATATGCATTGTATATATTTTCTGCCAGTCTGTCAATTTTTTTTTTTTTTTTACTTGCTATAGATGGGATATTTAATAGTCTGAAATATTCCACTTGCTCCTGGTGGAAATCTGACATCATAGCTAATTTCTAGTGCTTCCATTAAAAATATAAACAAAAACAAAACAATCCTGTGAAGTGCACTTTTAAAATTGAATTTGTAAAAAAGAAAGCAATAATTTCCTATCACAACATAAAATATTATCACCAAATTAATATCTGTAGCTAATATTTCTCATTTCTACCTTGTTCAGTTTGGTATAAGCATGAACGAAGAGCATGAGCAATTGTGAGACAATATCTTAAATTAAAAGGCAAAAATAAAAGTTGGGGAATTGGACAAAATTTATAATAAAATTATCACAAAATATAAATTAATGTATCTTGTATTTGTGTGAAGAAATATTAAAATTAATATGGATATGTTTTATTATGACACCCAGTCCATTAAGAAATGTAACCAGTAAGATACCTATGCTTATTAAACATACTCTATTTTTATCCATATGAGACTGATTCTTGAGGCTTATTTTTGTTGAACACAAAAATAAAGTGAAATATTTAATTGAGACTCATATATTCTATGAACGTGTAGATTGTGTAGATTTATTGCTTAAGCTATGATCAGAAACAACCATTTGAAATGATCATTATTTGAAAGATTGTAAGACTGATACTCATAAATGGTTATTTGTCCCTATATTGGTAATCTCTGTTACAGTTTCTTCAGAATGATTCTTTGGTGTTTGATTTAGTCAGTGAGACTAAAGCATGATGTCTTTGAGTGAAAGGGCCCACAGTAGTTTTCTTCCAAGTCAGTACAATTATTGGAAAAAGTAACAAAAATGGATTTAAATATCAACGAATTTCCCATTTTTTATAGCAATATACTTTAGAATTTTAACAAGTTGTCTACCAGAAGGGTTATACATTACCCCATTAAATATATGTGAAAATGCCTAGTTATAGTCACATTACTTTTATAAAACATAATAGAAATATGTCAATAAAATATCATCCTACTCCAAACATTTGTTCCGGAGCGTTATTTTATTTTTGTTGCCATTGAAAATATATCAGGCAATAAAATTTTGTTAAATGGGCAAATGTGACACAATCTACTGCGAAGAGATTTCTTTAAACCATTTAGAAAGACATTATTAGTTCTTAACTCATAGGATCATAGGGAGAATTAAATGGAAATAATTTACAAACATTAATAAATACTGAAGAAGTTGTTACAAATAATGTTATTATACAATCAGTTAAAACAAAATGAAAGATAAACTTATTTAAAAAGCCATGACTCGGGGCGCCTGGGTGGCTCAGTGGGTTAAAGCCCCTGCCTTCAGCTCAGGTCATGATCCCAGGGTCCTGGAATCGAGCCCCACATCAGACTCTCTGCTCAGCAGGGAGCCTGCTTCCCCGCCCTCTCTCTCTGCCTGCCTCTCTGCCTACTTGTGATCTCTGTCTGTCAAATAAATAAATAAAAAATCAAAAAAAAAAAAAAAAAAGCCATGACTCTTGCCCCAATGTCATTTGCTTTCTGTCTAACCCCAGTACTTACCCATTTACATATTAGATATACCAACTTGTAGTTATAATTTTGTACTAAGCTTTAAAAAATGTACTTTATGAAAAAGTTTCACATTGCTAAGTAGACTTCATCATTTTCATTTTAATGTCTATATATCAAATAACATGCAAAGATTTATATTTGTTTTTTGAATATTTTAACATTTTTCAGCATCATAAATAATTCTGCCATTAATTTTTCATTCTACCTCACCATCATTAGGATGACTCATAATTTTAAAATCAAGTTTGGTAGAAAAATAATGTCACTTAGTTCTTTAAATTATAAACATATTCTCTTCTGTTTGTACACTAATTATATTTCTGTTATGTGAATTGTTCATGCTATTTGTCTCTTGGATTTGCATCTATCTCTCTATCTATCTATCATCTATCATTTATTTACCCATAATGGACCTGAATATACTTCTTATTCAATTTTATAAATGGTTTATATAATGTAAATAAACCCTGTGACCATAGTTGCTTTAAATATTTTTTGTGTAAGCCATAATCCATTTCATTCTGAAAACATAAAACAGGGTTTTAATTTCTATATTGTAAAGCTTGTCTTCTGTTTTCTAATTTCTGCTATCACTTCAAAACTTAAAATTGCTACCGCTTAGGAGATCTTATAAGTATTCAAATGTATTTTCTTCATTTTCCGATTTATAAATTTTAAATATCTCAATACAATTGGAATTTATTTTGATGTCTATCTATAGGTGGAATTCCCAATTTTAGTTAATTAAAAGACCACTGCATAAAAAAATCCTGTATTTTTCTATTCTATTGTGATTTTCCCATTTTAAGATACAATAAAAATACCAATAGAATCTACTGTTATTTTTTAATTCTATTTATTTCTTTATCTATTTTTGAATACTAGCTTTAATTCTGTGTCCTTTGGTGTATCTCTAAAGATTGAATGAAATGTGTTAAGATTCATCCTTATATTTTTTTTCATGAGTTTTCATTATTATAAAAAAACTTGAAAGTCAAAACTCTGACATGCTCAATGTAAGCCTTAAAATAGATAATTCTTTCAGAATTCTAAAATATTATATTGGGTATGAAATTTGGGTCTCTTCAACTATGGGAATTAATGAATTTATACCATCCCTGAAATATTTTTTTAACTTTTTAAACCATTTTAGTATGATGGTTTTATGGATTTTAAACTTTTAACTTAGGGGATACTAATCTTTATTTTATAAACTAAACACCAGCAAGCACTCCCTGACAAGGAACAGGATTCTTTAAAAAAAAATTCCTCTGAAAAGCTGCAAAAAATATATTATTATGTCAAACCAAGTTTATATTCTACTGAATACTTTTAGATTCGGAAAATAGCTGATGTAAAGACCCTTTTTTAATCCAAATTTCTCCTCCATGTTAGTGGCTCTTGGTCTGCTTCTAAATGTTAGAAAAATGCTATGCAATGCTCAACTTAAATTAGAGAGAAAAATAGCTTGTTTTATAGAGGTTTTTTGCAACACTTGTATGTGTGTGTGATAGGACTATAGTCAAGGGGAAAAAAAGGGAAGAAATCTTTTCTAAAACGGAATGACTTTAATGAAACTGCTCAATCTGTACAACAGTATCATGTATTTTATTTGAATGAAGTTGTTAAACAAGATCTCTGTTTACATATACTGTTGTGCAGTTATCAGTCCAATCAAAAACTCACTCATTGTTTTTTAATTCAAAAGTGATTAGCAAATGCTGAGAAGTCACCTTATCTCACTAAAACACAGGTACCAACTCAGAGTAAATATTTTGGTAAACAATTATTCTGTCCTTGCATATTCAGCAGTGTGCTAAATTATGCATAATCTTGCATAAGTAATAAGTTAAGGTAGCTTAAATTCAAGGTGTTTTTTTTTTTTTTAACCTGACCTATTTCTTTCAGTGCTGTTAGCAGCTTAAATCATGTATGAGCTTTCTGTAAGGCTTCAATGAGTAGCTCGGGTGGAGAAACTTTAGTAATAAATTTCAGGAGAAGACAAGTTTTTTGACAGGCATAATGCAACACATACAGAGTCTGGAACTCACACTCTGGGAATTTAGAGCAATCCTTGCAAAGCAGCTTTTCCCTGTTACATTAATAGAGAAAATGAAGTATGAAAGTCCTCAGGAATTACTGCTAGGTGTAATTTAAATAATTTACCAGAAGACAGTTCAGCACATGCATTGAACAGGGGCATACAGAGTTTGCCATAAGCAGTTTATAAATAAACTATATTCCGCTGAAGTAAGTCAGGCATAAATTATAACTATTCCTTTTGTAGCTGCACCCTGTTCCTCATTGTAATAGTTATTTAAAAAAAAAAATCAGGGTTATGACCTTCTCCTGGAAATCACAGACATTGCCTGCCTTATACCTTGCTTATGAGCTTCCTTATGGTTAAGGGTTTTGTAGCTATGAAATCAAAATAAAAATACTATTGCTAGGGAAAAATGCATTACATATCTGTAAACAGAATTCTGGAAGAATTCTTTAGCCTGTTTGGGGGTAGGGGGGGATATGTGGCCAAAGACCATCAAGGAGATACAGATCATTTTATGAAAACTTTACACCATATCTGTGAAGAAAAAGGATACACGTTCTATGTCTTGCCTCAAGTATTGTGCCTTAAATTATCAGGCCAAAGTAAAAATGCCAAAGGAATATATATAATGAAGACTCAAAACTATGAAGAATTATTTGTAAAACATGCATGAGGAGGTTAAAAAGCTTTTATTTTGTACAGCCTTGAGTTATTAAAAAGCAGATGGACTATAATAGCTTCAAAATTTTCCTAAAATATACTGGTTGTGCTTTGGAAGGAGACTTTGTAAAAGGCAGGTGATGTGGAGTGCTTACTCGACTCCTAAAACATCTAACTATAAACCAGCATTCTGTAACTTTTACTTTCATTTGGCTTCCCTTTGATAGAAAAATGGGGTCCTTGTGGAAAAAAAAAGTATGGACTAAAGACTGAATACCTATGTTCCTGAAGTTATATAACATAGGGAGATAAATCTTTGTATGTGCTCTTTTAAATATACATGAATCGCAATTCCGAGGTTTTCCTTTGGAGTCATAGGTACAGTAGGTCCCCAGCTCTCTATCATCCATATGCATGTGGATAGGCATGTATTCATGTTATATATAATTTATATATATACATACACACACATATATGTATGTATGTATGTTTGTCAGAGTTAAAATTTTTTCTGGGAATGCATACTCTCCATTCAAGTGTTATAACTATAACTTAAATACTGCTTAGAGGAGATAGTGGGGAACATAAAAGAAAATATTGCTTTAATATTTATGCTTTAATCTTCAGAATCAATTTTGTAATAATGGCCTCATAACTTGAGAACACCTGTCAATAAGGAAATTCTTTTCTGAGCCTGGATCTGCAATGTGAAATGTAAATGCACCTTTATTTGTCTATGCCTTTAATGGAGAAGAAATACTTAATATAGTTGTCATTTAGACATTCAGACCTGGACTGTTACTCACTCATACAATCTTCACATGTGATTCTCGTGGTCTTCGTTGGGATATATTGCTTGTGGGGATGGAGCTGCATTGAGGAGCTTGGCCTGTATTGTGAGATGAATAATTTCTGAGAGTCTAATATATAACTTGAGGACTATAGTTAATAATTCAGTATTGTGTATTTGAAATTTGCTAAGAGCCAGGCTCTTAGGTGTTCTCACCAAAAGATGAAAATAAAAAGTGACTATGTGAGGTGACAAATGGGCTAGTTACCACGTGATTGTGGTAATCATTTCACAATAAATACATACATCAAGTCATTGTGTTGTACACTTTAAATATACTACAATTTTATTTATCAACTACACATAAATAAAGCTGGCGTGGGGAAGCTTGACCCAGAGCCATAAAATAGGCAACATGACTAATGTGGGTTAGAATCTTAGTCAAAATGCAGTGCTGTAAGTAACTAAACTAACAAAAACAGGTATGTAACCTGTAGAAAAATTGTGAAAGCTTTGTAAAATTCCCTAAGACTTATTTGTCTGAATACAGGAAAAAAAAAAATGAAGAGGTTCTGATACATGTCTGCGCTTAATGGTCAACCAAAATAAACTCATGTAAAATTATAAGATTATTGTCAAAATAACTGGTAATTTTCTATGTGTATCATTCATACAAACTGAATACATTTTTATACAGCTGTTATAGATGCTATCTCAAAATATATTTTGAGAAATTTTGAAAGTCCCTTTGTATTTAGGTAAGGACATTTAGAAAAGTCTGGGAAACTACTGTTCCAATATCTAAAGGAAGTATTATAAGAAATATTGTGCAATATAAATGCCATAGTAAGTGTGTACATAATGCTTACATATTCTAATATTTACACTCATGAGAATAAAGTTTGATCCTATGGGTGTGAAGTTAAGTACAGTATCTGTTAATGGGATGTGGGTGGCAAGGCTGGGCATTGAGAAAGTGTTATTAGTACCTTGTGATGCTGAGGAAAGGAACCCCTCTCCCCATTGGACCACCAGAGGCAATCCTGCAAGTTAGGGTATTTTAAGAGGCTCTGAGGCTATTTGAAAGATAGCAGTATATAAACAAGATAAGGAAAGTAGTGTCACAGAAATATAACAAATTCACAGTATGCCTGTTTTGACTTTAGCCAGTCTAGGGTTGGCACTAACAAATTCAACTTCCTAACTTTCTATTTAGACATTTATAAATCTGTAATCAAAACCCGTATTGATAATAGAATCCTTCTTTACTTGTTGATGGCTCTGACACTTATATGAAAATCTAAGTCATTTATTACTGTAATAGAATTCATCCCTCCAACATAACTTCTTTATCAGTGATTGTTTCCATGTTAACATGTTGAACTTGTTACTCTAATGGAGAGTTTGGCAGCTTCTCTCATATTACTATATAAAGAAACATTCTATTGGAGATATAAATCAGATTAAGCAATGTGCAAATATCCATTCTATCCATCCAAAGATACACGATGTCCATTATCATGTATCTACCTAATGTAAGATATTCATGTGTGTATGTGCTCTGTGTGTGTGTGTGACACTTTTTATAGTTGTTCTGGTTAGTCTGCTGCGATGGAGGTATTCATATTACAGAGGGCTCTCTGAATTGCTAGTGCTAACATACAGGTATTTCACCCAATATCTTCTCCTATTCTGGTTTTACAGTGAAGCTCAAGAAATTCATTGTGATTGGGCAGAAGTAAAGAAAAAAGTCTCATTTAATTGTTCCCATGAAGGTGCATGTGAATAAACCTATATAATATCAACTCAATAAATGCAGGAATTTATTCAATAGAAATTTGTAAGTTTTTCAGAAACTCCATACTCAAAGTCTGGAAATACAGTTTTATTCTCATTTCTCTCCTCAGTATAGACTCCAAGAACTCTGCTTAAGTTTAAGTGTATTTAAATGTAACAAATACACTTTAAAAACAAAAGAATGACTAAGCAAAATAAATCATATACAAATACCAATCTCACACAATACTATTTTTCTTAGGAACATAAAATAACACATTAGAGACTGAAAAATGTAGAGTGAATAGATAAGGTCTTTTCTATCCAGTTGAAGTATAGCCTAGCCCTGAAAAATGAGCTAAAGTATCAGGCATATTCTCCTAGTCACGCTGCTTTTCTGTAACTAAATTTTAGTTTAGTTATAGAAATGTTTGTAGCAAACAATATCGTATTTGTTTTTTTTATTAATTCACTTCTTAATTCAAGGAATTTTTACACGGGGAACTGTGTGGTAACTATAGTATGCTACTTACTGAGAGTCTACCATGTATCAGGAGAACCTATACTGAAGTTGTTCAAAATTACTAATGATCCAGAACTAATCATCAATAGAAAATTTATACCATAATTTACATTAGCATAAGAACTAGCATTAGATTTACCTCTGGAAAAAAACTTTTTATAAAGTTCTTCTTTTTATGCATACTTAAAAGTAAGCTCTAAGTCTTAAATCACTTCTATAATCAAATGCAACTTATAACATATGCTGTTTATTAATGAAGTGTTTCTTTGATCCATAATTAGAACTTATATAGACATGTTATTATAATTTTCTTTATTTGTTCCAATTTCTACTTGAATTAGCTATAAACAGTAAAAACATAGCATCATTTAAACTCTTTTAACCAATGATATTCTTCAGAAAAGCATTTTTTATTATTGAATTAAACCTTCAGTAGATTAATGTTAACACGAAATTTTTTCTTAATATGCAATAAATAGGTTGTAGACCTGATGAAAGAGTTTAGTTAAAAGAATTCCATTAGCATCATTACAATGATAGAGAAAATAATGCGCAAAACAGAATCACTGTCATGATCCTGACCTTGTGATACAAATTAAAATAAAGAAAAGTGTCATATTTCTCCATGGTTCAACTTGGGTTCACCTAATAGAACTCTGACAAAAGCAAATGTTTTGTCACTTAGTCTGTTGCCAAGAACATTTTAGTGCATAATTAATGATAATCCACTCTTTAATATGTGTATATGAATGAACACAAAGTTGCTGCTGGTGCCACAGAGACAATATCATGTTCAGTGTGAAGAGAGCAGCACAATTTCTACTAAAATAATGAGCTGTGGAAAGGATAATGGAAGGTGTCAGAAGCACAATAAACATGATTAGGGTGGACGAGGGAAAAAGAACAATATTTAGTGCCACCAGGATTTTTCTCTTAAAAAAAGGAACGTAAGTCCTTGATGGATTTTTCATGACTCCTCTCACCATGTTGTCTATAAATATCATGGAATATGCAGCCTAATACTTAGCTTACATCTCTCTCTTATATGCTGATCCCTTCTTAACTAATTGACCCTCAAGATTTGGTGTTCTCTGGAGTAGTGTTTATTATTTTACTGTGTTTACAAATCACCTAAAGAGTATGTTAATATGCAGATTATGATTTAACAGATCTGGGATGGATCTGGAGATTATTTCTTTCAAACTAGCTTCCAAAAGATGCTCTTGTTGCTGGTGACATGGACCACACTTGACTGGCAAGGCCTAGGGAAACTACTGAGCCTCTTCTCAGCAGACACAGTCTTCTAGGCCAGTTAACCCACTGCCACAAATTTAAATATATCCTGTGTATCCATGATTTGTTACTCTTTGATTTGAAGATTAGAATCCAAGATTAGAGATTCTAATTTTCAAAATCATTGATTTAACATATTGTCATCTTCAAACCCAATCTTCCTGCTTTATGTCCTATCATATTAATGATAGGACAATTTCTCAAGTTGGCAGAGATGGTCATATTATACCCATTTTGCAGATATGACTTGGAAAGCTAGGTAATATATCAAAATAATTCTTCTAGTAAGTAAGCTATCGAAGATTATTCTGTGACTTGCTTTTAGTTCTGTTAACAACATATCTTAGGCAACTTTCCATATAGTTATAGAGATATGACATTATTTTTAATGAATATAAATAATCCATGATATAGGGTTTATAATTTTAAAAATATTTACATATATATGGACAATTTAAAGTTTTCAACATTTTTCTATTACATACAAAGTTAAGAAAGATTTATTGTCCTTGTTCAAGTATTTCTTTATGATTTATATCTTGGGTTTGAAATCACCGATTCAAAACATATTTGCTTACAATTTTGATATAGACAGCCAAATTGCTAAGACTGTACCAATGTATGCTGCCATATATAGAATGACCATGATTTTCCCTAAAAAAAAAATATTTTCTTTTCCACATTGAGTCTTATCAAACTTAATTTTGCCAACACAGGTGAAAAATAGATCTTATATTTATATTTATTTTCATTTCCCTGATTACTTGTGATCTCAGTATTTTAGGGGGGTTTAGGGGAAGTATTTTTTGCTATTTGATTTTTTTTTTCCTCCATGATGGCCATTCTTACCATTCAGTCATTTTTTTTTTCTGCTGAGCATTCATGTTTTTAATGAGTTATAGAGGTTCTCCATACATTTAGAAATTTATCTTGTTTGGGCTGCCTGGATGGCTCAGTGGGTTAAGCCTCTGCCTTTAACTCAGGTCATGATCTCAGGGTCCTGGGATCAAATCCCACATCAGACTCTCTGCTAGGCAGGGAGCCTGCTTCCTCCTCTCTCTCTCTCTCTACTTGTGATCTCTCTCTGTCAAATAAATAAAATCTTAAAAAAAAAAATTTTATTTATTTATTTTTTTTAGATGTTGAAATATTTTTCTCAGTCTCTTGTTTTTAAATTTACTTAAAATTGTTTAAGTATTCAAATTTCACATTTTCTTATGATTTTATTTTTATGTTCTGTTGTTTAGCTTTTTACACATATTTCTTTTACTTTCTAGTTTCTAATTTATGTCAAGTTTATTAGGTTATTTTACATACAGTAAATTCATTATTTTAGATGGATAATTAGATGAATTTGAATAAACAGTAATAGTTATATAACCATCACCACAAAAAAGATATAGAATATTTTTGTCACCACAAAAAGATGAAATTATTCTCCTCTGTAGGGGATTGCTAAACCCCTGGAAATGACTTACTTGATTTCTCTTCCTATTCCTTTATCTTTTCCAGAATGTCCTATAAACAGGATGATATAGTATAGAGAATTTGATATCTAGCTGTTTTCTTTTAGAACAATGATTTTGAAGTTTACCCATGTTGCGAATATATCACCAGTTCATTCCATTTCATCACTGAGTAGTACTCTTTTGTAAAAATGAACCACATTTCTTTTTTTTTTTTTAATTTTATTTTTTATAAACATATATTTTTATCCCGAGGGGTACAGGTCTGTGAATCGCCAGGTTTACACACTTCATAGCACTCACCATAGCACATACCCTCCCCAATGTCCATAACCCCACCCCCCCTCCCAAACCCCACTCCCCCCATCAACCATCAGTTTGTTTTGTGAGTTTAAGAGTCACTTATGGTTTGTCACCCTCTCAATCCCATCTTGTTTCATTTACTCTTCTCCTACCCCCTTAACCCCCCATGTTGCATCTCCTCTCCCTCATACCAGGGAGATCATATGATAGTTGTCTTTCTCTGATTGACTTATTTCGCTAAGCATGATACCCTCTAGTTCCATCCACGTCGTCGCAAATGGCAAGATTTCATTTCTTTTGATGGCTGCATAGTATTCCATTGTGTATATATACCACATCTTCTTTATCCATTCATCTGTTGATGGACATGTTGGTTCTTTCCATAGTTTGGCTATTGTAGACATTGCTGCTATAAACATTCGGGTGCACATGCCCCTTCGGATCACTACGTTTGTATCTTTAGGGTAAATACCCAGCAGTGCAATTGCTGGGTCATAGGGTAGTTCTATTTTCAACATTTTGAGGAACCTCCATGCTGTTTTCCAGAGTGGTTGCACCAGCTTGCATTCCCACCAACAGTGTAGGAGGGTTCCCCTTTCTCCGCATCCTCGCCAGCATCTGTCATTTCCTGATTTGTTAATTTTAGCCATTCTGACTGGTGTGAGGTGATATCTCATTGTGGTTTTGATTTGTATTTCCCTGATGCCGAGTGATGTGGAGCACTTTTTCATGTGTCTGTTGGCCATCTGGATGTCTTCTTTGCAGAAATGTCTGTTCATGTCTTCTGCCCATTTCTTGATTGGATTATTTGTTCTTTGGGTGTTGAGTTTGCTAAGTTCTTTATAGATTTTGGACACTAGCCCTTTATCTGATATGTCGTTTGCAAATATCTTCTCCCATTCTGTCAGTTGTCTTTTGGTTTTGTTAACTGTTTCCTCTGCTGTGCAAAAGCTTCTGATCTTGATGAAATCCCAATAGTTCATTTTTGCCCTTGCTTCCCTTGCCTTTGGCAATGTTCCTAGGAAGGTGTTGCTGCGGCTGAGGTCGAAGAGGTTGCTGCCTGTGTTCTCCTCAAGGATTTTGATGGGTTCCTTTCTCACATTGAGGTCCTTCATCCATTTTGAGTCTATTTTCATGTGTGGTATAAGGAAATGATCCAATTTCATTTTTCTGCATGTGGCTATCCAATTTTCCCAACACCATTTATTGAAGAGGCTGTCTTTTTTTCCATTGGACATTCTTTCCTGCTTTGTCGAAGATTAGTTGACCATAGAGTTGAGGGTCTATTTCTGGGCTTTCTATTCTGTTCCATTGATCTATGTGTCTGTTTTTGTGTCTGTACCATGCTGTCTTGATGATGACAGCTTTGTAATAGAGCTTGAAGTCCGGAATTGTGATGCCACCGACGTTGGCTTTCTTTTTCAATATTCCTTTGGCTACTCGAGGTCTTTTCTGGTTCCATATAAATTTTAGAATTATTTGTTCCATTTCTTTGAAAAAAATGGATGGTACTTTGTTAGGAATTGCATTAAATGTGTAGATTGCTTTAGGTATCATAGACATTTTCACAATATTTATTCTTCCAATCCAGAAGCATGGAACATTTTTCCATTTCTTTGTGTCTTCCTCAATTTCTTTCATGAGTACTTTATAGTTTTCTGTGTATAGATTCTTAGCCTCTTTGGTTAGGTTTATTCCTAGGTATCTTATAGCTTTGGGTGCAAATGGAAATGGGATTGACTCCTTAATTTCTCTTTCTTCTGTCTTTTTGTTGGTGTAGAGAAATGCAACTGATTTCTGTACATTGATTTTATATCCTGACACTTTACTGAATTCCTGTACAAGTTCTAGCAGTTTTGGAGTGGAGTCTTTAGGGTTTTCCACATATAGTATCATATCATCTGTGAAGAGTGATAGTTTGACTTCTTCTTTGCCGATTTGGATGCCTTTAATTACCTTTTGTTGTCTGGTTGCTGAGGCTAGGACTTCTAGTACTATGTTGAATAGCAGTGGTGATAATGGACATCCCTGCCATGTTCCTGACCTTAGTGGAAAAGCTTTCAGTTTTTCTCCATTGAGAATGATATTTGCGGTGGGTTTTTCATAGATGGCTTTGATAATATTGAGGTATGTGCCCTCTATCCCTACACTTTGAAGAGTTTTGATCAGGAAGGGATGCTGTACTTTGTCAAATGCTTTTTCAGCATCTATTGAGAGTATTATATGGTTCTTGTTCTTTCTTTTATTAATGTATTGTATCACATTGATTGATTTGCAGATGTTGAACCAACATTACAGCCCTGGAATAAATCCCACTTGGTCATGGTGAATAATCCTTTTAATGTACTGTTGAATCCTATTGGCTAGTATTTTGGTGAGAATTTTTGCATCTGTGTTCATCAAGGATATTGGTCTGTAGTTCTCTTTTTTTGATGGGATCCTTGTCTGGTTTTGGGATCAAGGTGATGCTGGCCTCATAAAATGAGTTTGGAAGTTTTCCTTCCATTTCTATTTTTTGGAACAGTTTCAGGAGAATAGGAATTAGTTCTTCCTTAAATGTTTGGTAGAATTCCCCCGGGAAGCCGTCTGGCCCTGGGCTTTTGTTTGTTTGGAGATTATTGATGACTGTTTCAAACTCCTTACTGGTTATGGGTCTGTTCAGGCTTGCTATTTCTTCCTGGTTCAGTTGTGGTAGTTTATATGTCTCTAGGAATGCATCCATTTCTTCCAGATTGTCAAATTTGTTGATGTAGAGTTGCTCATAGTATGTTCTTATAATTGTCTGTATTTCTTTGGTGTTAGTTGTGATCTCTCCTCTTTCATTCATGATTTTATTTATTTGGGTCCTTTCTCTTTTCTTTTTGATAAGTCTGGCCAGGTGTTTATCAATCTTATTAATTCTTTCAAAGAACCAGCTCCTAGTTTCGTTGATTTGTTCTATTGTATTGTTTTTTTGGTTTCTATTTCATTGATTTCTGCTCTGATCTTTATGATTTCTCTTCTCCTGCTGGGTTTAGGGTTTCTTTCTCGTTTTTTCTCCAGCTCCTTTAGGTGTAGGGTTAGGCTGTATACCTGTGACCTTTCTTGTTTCTTGAGAAAGGCTTGTACTGCTATATATTTTCCTCTCAGGACTGCCTTTGTTGTGTCCCACAGATTTTGTACCATTGTGTTTTCATTATCATTTGTTTCCATGAATTTTTTCAATTCTTCTTTAATTTCCTGGTTGACCCATTCATTCTTTAGAAGGATGCTGTTTAGTCTCCATGTATTTGTGTTCTTTCTAAATTTCCTCTTGTGATTGAGTTCTAGCTTCAGAGCATTGTGGTCTGAAAATATGCAGGGAATGATCCCAATCTTTTGATACCAGTTGAGACCTGACTTAGGACTGAGGATGTGATCTATTCCAGAGAATGTTCCATGTGCACTAGAGAAGAATGTGTATTCTGTTGCTTTGGAATGAAATGTTCTGAATATATCTGTGATGTCCATCTGGTGGTCCAGTGTGTCATTTAAGGCCTTTATTTCCTTGTTGATCTTTTGCTTGGATGATCTGTCCATTTCAGTGAGGGGAGTGTTAAAGTCCCCTACTATTATTGTATTATTGTGGATGTGTTTCTTTGATTTTGTTATTAATTGGTTTATATAGTTGGCTGCTCCCATGTTAGGGGCATAGATATTTAAAATTGTTAGATCTTCTTGTTGGACAGATCCTTTGAGTATGATATAGTGTCCTTCCTCATCTCTTATTATAGTCTTTGGCTTAAAATCTAATTGATCTGATATAAGGATTGTCACTCCTGCTTTCTTCTGATGTCCATTAGCATGGTAAATTCTTTTCCACCCCCTCACTTTAAATGTGGAGGTGTCTTCGGGTTTAAAATGAGTTTCCTGTAGGCAACATATATATGGGTTTTGTTTTTTTATCCATTCTGATACCCTGTGTCTTTTGATTAGGGCATTTAGCCCATTAACATTCAGGGTAAGTATTGAGAGATATGAATTTAGTGCCATTGTATTGCCTGTAAGGTGACTGTTACTGTATATTGTCTCTGTTCCTTTCTGATCTACTACTTTTAGGGTCTCTCTTTGCTTAGAGGACCCCTTTCAATATTTCCTGTAGAGCTGGTTTGGTGTTACAAATACTTTCGGTTTTTGTTTGTCCTGGAAGCTTTTAATCTCTCCTTCTATTTTCAATGATAGCCTAGCTGGATATAGTATTCTTGGCTGCATGTTTTTCTCGTTTAGTGCTCTGAATATATCATGCCAGCTCTTTCTGGCCTGCCAGGTCTCTGTGGATAAGTCTGCTGCCAGTCTAATATTTTTACCATTGTATGTTACAGACTTCTTTTCCCGGGCTGCTTTCAGGATTTTCTCTTTGTCACTAAGACTTGTAAATTTTACTATTAGATGACGGGGTGTGGACCTATTCTTATTGATTTTGAGGGGGGTTCTCTGAACCTCTTGGATTTTGATGCTTGTTCCCTTTGCCATATTGGGGCAATTCTCTCCAAAAATTCTCTCCAATATACCTTCTGCTCCCTTCTCTCTTTCTTCTTCTGGAATCCCAATTATTCTAATGTTGTTTCATCTTATGGTGTCACTTATCTCTTGAATTCTCCCCTCATGGTCCAGTAGCTGTTTGTCCCTCTTTTGCTCAGCTTCTTTATTCTCTGTCATTTGGTCTTCTATATCGTTAATTCTTTCTTCTGCCTCATTTATCCTAGCAGTGAGAGCCTCCATTTTTGATGCACCTCATTAATAGCTTTTTTAGTTTCAACTTGATTAGATTTTAGTTCTTTTATTTCTTCAGAAAGGGCTTTTATATCTCCCGAGAGGGTTTCTCTAATATCTTCCATGCCTTTTTCGAGCCCGGCTAGCACCTTGAGAATCGTCATTCTGAACTCTAGATCTGACATATTACCAATATCTGTATTGATTAGGTCCCTAGCCTTTGGTACTGCCTCTTGTTCTTTTTTTTTTTGTGGTGAATTTTTCTGCCTTTTCATTTTGTCCAGATAAGAGTATATGAAGGAGCAAGTAAAATACTAAAAGGGTGGCAACAACCCCAGGAAAATATGCTTTAACCAAATCAGAAGAGATCCCAAATCGTGAGGGGGGAGAAAGGGGATAAAAAGAAGTTCCTAAAGAAAAAGAAAAAGAAAAAAAAAAAAGAGAAACAATTAAAAAAAGCAAACAAATAGAGAAAAAATATAAAAAAGAAAAAAATATATATATATTAGATAAACTAGTTAAAAAACGTTAAAAAAAGAAAACGGTAAAAGTTAAAAAAAATTTGGCAGAAGAAGAGAAAAAAAATTGAAAAAGGAAAAAAATTTAAATTAACTGCAAGGCTAAAGAATCATGGGGAGAAAGCTATGAGCTCCGTGCTTTGCTTTCTCCCCCTCTGGAATTCCACTGCTCTCCTTGGTATTGAAACTGCACTCTTTGGTAGGTGAACTTGGTCCTGGCTGGGTTTCTTGTTGATCTTCTGGGGGAGGGGTCTGTTGTAGTGATTCTCAAGTGTCTTTGCCCCAGGCGGAATTGCACTGCCCTTTCCAGGGGCCGGGCTGAATAATCCGCTCGGGTTTGCTTGCGGGAGCTTTTGTTCCCTGAGTGCTTTCCGTAGAGTCCGGAGGATGGAAATGAAGATGGCGGCCTCCCAGTCTCCAGCCCAGAGGAGCTGGAGCTCAGCACCCTATGCCTCAGTGCGCCCTCAGAGAACAGCACCCAATTACTCCCGTCACCCTGGCCTCCGGCCGCACTCCGAGCTCACCAAGCCTGGTTCAAGGTAACCCCGAGCTGTGAGCTCACTCCCCGGCTCTGTCTCTGTAGCTGGCTTCCCTGTTCTAATACCTGTAAGCTCTGCAACACTCAGATACCCCCGATCCTTCTGTGACCCTGCGGGACCTGAGGCCACGCTGACCCCGTGTGGGCTTCACCCCGGTTAAGCCTCTGGAGCGATGTCCCTCAGCGGAACAGACTTTGAAAAGTCCTGATTTTGTGTCCATTGCTCTGCCGCTTGCCGGGAGCCGGCCCCTCCCCCCGCGGTCTATCTTCCCATCGCTTTGGATTCACTTCTCCGCCAGTCCTACCTTTCAGAAGGTGGTTGATTTTCTGTTTCTAGAATTGCTGTTCTTCTTCTCTTCGATCTCCTGTTGGATTTGTAGGTGTTTGCAATCTTTAGATAAGCTATCTAGCTGATCTCCTGCTACCTGAAGTAGTCTCAGCCTGCTACTTCTCCGCCATCTTGACTCCTCCCCGAACCACACTTCTTAAATACAGTTACCTATTGATAGACATTTGGATTATTTTTAAGTTTTGGTGATTGTAAATAAACTATAAAGATTCACAAAAAAAGGTCTCTGTGTGGACTTATGTTTTCATATTTTCTTGGATAAGTTACTAGGAATGTAATTGCTGTATTTATAGTCTTCCACTGTTTAAGGTGGCTGTGCAATCTACATTCCCACCAGCAATGCACAAGAATTATGGTTGGACTTCCCTTGTTAGCACTTGTTACTGCCTAGTTGTTATTTGCTGAGCCATTTTTTATGTGTAGAGTGATTTCTTGTTATAGTTTTAGTGTTCATTTCATATCTAATGAGGAGGAGGGATCTGTTCATATCTATTTGCCATTGGTACCTTTGAATAGGTGTCTGTTCAAATATTTAATTATTTTTTAAAATATTAGATTATTGGTTTCCTTATTATTGAGTTTGGAGAGTTTTTCAAGACACAAGTCCCTTATCAGATGTGTGTTTTGCTAATACTTTTCTCTCAGTCTGTGTCTTTCTTTTTTATTTTAAAGTGATTTTCAAGGAGCAGAAATTTTTAACTTAATGAGGCCATTTTATTCAGTATTTCTTTTAAGTTTGGTTTTTTTCTGTTCTATTTAAGAAATTATCATCCAATCTAAAGTTGCAATATTAATTTATTTTGGTAGATTTTCTTTTAGATTAGATATGATTGAGTTTTAGGCTTTAATTTTAGGTCTAGCACTCATTTTTAGTTTTGTTTCACATGGTGTATGGTGAGGATCTAGGTTCTTCTTCTTCTTCTTCTTTTTTTTTTTTTTTTTTTTAACAAATGTACATTATCCTAACCTGATTTATAGGAAAAAAATCATACTTTCTCCATTGAAATGTCTTGACATCTTTAAATATCAATTGACCATCTATATTGTGTCACTTATCCATTGTCATATAATATATTACCACAAAACTTAGTGGCTGCAAACATTAGACATTTATTATCTTATATTATCTGTGGGTTAGGAATCCAGGAGCAATTTTGCAAGTAGTCAGGCTCAGGTCATCCACAAGGTTGTAATCAAAATGTAGCTCAGAGAGTTAGTCAAGACTCAAACAACGGAGGCTCTGCTCCCAAGCTCACTAACATGGCTGTTGGTAGGTTTTCAGTCTTCACTGGATATTGGCCAGAGATATCAGTTCTTTGACAGGTGGACCTCTCCACAGAGACAGCATTCTCCCTCCAAAATGGAAGATCCACTTATAAGAGAAGACCCAGGAAAGAAGCTACAGTCTTTTTTACAACCTAATATTGGAAGCAATATCTCATCACTTCTGTTGTATACTATTAATTAGAAGTGAGGCAATAGTATAGCCCATACTTAAGAAGGGATTCCTAAGGATATGAATAACTGGAGGAAAAAAAAAATCATTGCAAGCCATCTTAAAGGCTATCTAGTACATATGAATTTATTTTTTGGACTCTCTCTTTGGTTCCATAGTTCTGTGATATGCCTATTCATTTTAGTACCTCTTTTCTATATTCTATAGAATTCTCTAGAATGATTTCATATCTGTGAATTAAAAAAAAAAGTTTGCATCTTTCTTTCGAATCTAAATGTGTGTTTATTTTTAATTACTTAATACATTGCCTAAGATTTCCACTATAGTTTTGTTGTTGTTGTTGTTTAAGATTTTATTTATTTGTCAGAGAGATCAAGAGCACAAGCAGAGAGAACGGCAGGCAGAGGGAGAAGCAGGCTTCCTCCTAAGCAAGGAGCCCAATGTGGAGCTTAGTCCCAATACCCTGGGATCATGAGCTGAGCTGATGGGACACTTCACTGTTAACTGACTGAGCCACCCAGGAGTCTATACACTACAGTTTTGAATAGGAGTAGTTTAAGTAGATATAATCATATTATTTCTGATCCTTGGGAAAGCATTCAGTATTTAACTATTAAATATGATTTTCTGTAAGTTAGTTACAGGTTTTTAATAGAAGATTTTTATCAGATTGAGAGAATTCTCTTCTAATCCTACTTCACTGGAAGTTCTTTGTCATAAATATTGAATGTTTAGAAATTACTTGCTGCATCTACTAGGATGATTCTATGTTGTTTTTTTCTTTTTCAGTCAATTGACATTGATTGACATTGAATTGATGGATTTTTTTTCTTTAAAGAATTGTTTTATATGGAAAAAGAAACATATTTGAATAGAACTATAAGTAAAATAAGATGTATGATAACTTTATCTTCCCATCTTCTCATCTTCATCTCTACTCTTTCACTGTTTTGTTTTTTAATCTTTAAAAATGTTTTTAATTAACATATAATGTATTATTTGCCACAGGGGTACAGGTCTATGAATCATCAGTCTTACACATTTCACTGCACTCACCATAGCACATACCCTCCCCAGTGTCCATAACCAAGCCATCCTATCCCTACCCCTACACCCCCCAGCAACCCTCAGTTTGTTTTGTGAAATAAAGAGTCTCTTATGGCTTGTCTCCCTCCCAATCCCATCTTGTTTCATTTTTTTCCCTCCAAACCTCCCACAACCCCCTGCTCTACCTCTCAAATTCCTCATATCAGAGAGATCATATGAAAACTCTTTCTCTGATTGACTTATTTTGCTTAGCATAATATCCTCTAGTTCCATCATTGCAAAAGGCAAGATTTCATTTCTTTTGATGGCTGCATAGTATTCCATTGTATATATATACCCCTTCTTTGTTATCCACTCATCTGTTGATGGACCTCTGTGTTCTTTCCATGGTTTGGCTATAGTTGACATTGCTGCTATAAATATTTAGGTGCACGTGCCCCTTTGAATCACTACATTGGTATTTTGGAGGTAAATACCCAACAGTGAGATTGCTGGGCCATAGGGTGGCTTTATTTTCAACTTTTTGAGGAACTTCCAGGCTATTTTCCAGAGTGGTTGCACCAGCTTTCATTCCCACCAACAGTGTAGGAGGGTTCCTCTTTCTCCACATCCTCGCCTACATCTGTCATTTCCTGACTTGTTAATTTTAGCCATTCTGACTGGTGTGAGGTGGTATCACATTGTGGTTTTGATTTGTATTTCCCTGATGCCCAGTGATGTGGAGCGCTTTTCCATGTGTCTGTTGGCCACTTGAATGTCTTCTTTGCAGAAATGTCTGTTCATGTTTTCTGCCCATTTCTTGATTGGATTATTTGTTCTTCGGGTGTTGAACTTGATAAGTCCTTTATAGATTTTGGATACTAGCCCTTTTCAGATACGTCATTTGCAAATATCTTCTCCCATTCTGTCAGTTGTCTTTTGGTTTTGTTGACTATTTCCTTTGCTGTGCAAAAGCTTTTGCTCTTGATAAAGTCCCAATAGTTGATATTTGCCCTTGCTTCCCTAGACATTGGTGAAGTTTCTAGGAAGATGTTGTTGTGGGTGAGGTTGAAGAGGTTGCTGCCTGTGTTCTCCTCAAGGATTTTGATGGATTCCTATCTCACATTGAGGTCTTTCATCCATTTTGAGTCTATTTTTGTGGGTGATATAAGGATATGGTCCAGTTTCATTCTTGTGCATGTGGCTGTGCAATTTTCCCAACATCATTTATTGAAGAGACTGAGTTTTTTACATTGGACATTTTTTCCTGTTTTGTCAAAGATTAGGTAACCATAGAGTTGAGGGTCTATTTCAGGGCTCTCTATTCTATTCCATTGATCTATATGTCTGTTTTTGTGCCAGTACCATACTGTCTTGATGATGACAGCTTTGTTATAGAGCTTGAAGTCTGGAATTGTGATGCCACCAACTTTGGCTTTCTTTTTCAACAGCCCTCTGGTATTTGGGGTCTTTTCTGGCTCCAGATAAATTTAAGGATTATTTATTTCTTTGAAAAAGGTTGATGGTATTTTGATAGGGATTGCATTAAATGTGTAGATTGCTTTAGGTAGCATAGACGCCTTAATTTGTCTTTCTTATGTCTTGTTGGTGTATAGAAATGCAACTGATTTCTGTGCATTGATTTTATATCCTGAAACTTTACTGAATTCCTGTACAAGTTCTAGCATATTTGGAATGGAGTCTTTTGGTTTTCCACATAAAGTATCATATCATCTGCAAAGAGTGACAGTTTGACTTCTTCTTTGTTGATTTGGATGCCTTTAATTTCTTTTTGTTGTCTGATTGCTGTGGCTAAGACTTCTAGTACTATGTTGAATAGCAGTGGTGTTAATGGACATCCCTGCCATGTTTCTGACCTTGGCAGAAAAGCTCTCAGTTTTTCTCCATTGAGAATGATATTCACTGGGGTTTCTCATAGATGGCTTTGATGATATTGAGGTATGTACCCTCTATCCCTACACTGTGAAGACTTTTGATCAAGTAAGGATGCTATAATTTGTCAAATGCTTTTTCAGCATCTATTGAGAGTATCATATGGTTCTTGTTCTTTCTTTTATCAATGTATTATATCACATTGATTGATTTGAGGATGTTGAATGAAACTTGCAGCCCTGGAATAAATCCCACTTTGTCATGTTGAATAATCCTTTTAATGTACTGTTGGATCCTATTGGCCAGTATTTTGGTGAGAATTTTTGCATCTGTGTTTATCAAGGATATTGGTCTGTAATTCTCTTTTTTGATGGGGTCTTTGTCTGGTTTTGGGATCAAGGTAATGCTGGCCTCATAAAACGAGTTTAGAAGTTTTCATTTCTATTTCTTGGAACAGTTTCAGGAGAATAGGTATTAATTCTTCCAAAAACGTTTGGTAAAATTCCCCTGGGAAGCCATCTGGCCCTGGGCTCTTGTTTGTTGGAAGATTTTTGATGACTGTTTCAATCTCCTTACTGGTTATGGGTCTGTTCAGTTTTTCTATTTCTTCCTGGTTCAGTTTTGGTAATTTGGTAGTTTATATGTCTCTAGGAATGTATCCATTTCTTCCAGATTGTCAAATTCTGGTGTACAGTTGCTCATAATATGTTCTTATGATTGTTTGTGTTTCTTTGGTGTTGGTTGTGTTCTCTCCTCTTTTATTCATTATTTTATTAATTTGGGTCCTTCTCTTTTCTTTTTGATAAGTCCTGCTAGGGGTTTATCAATTTTATTAATTCCTTTAAAGAACTAGCTCCTAGTTTTGTTGATTTGTTCTCCTTTTGGTTCCTATTTCATTGATTTCTGCTCTGATGTTTATTATTTCTTTTCTCTTGCTGGGTTTGGGCTTTCTTTGCTGTACTTTCTCTGACTCCTTTAGGTGTAGGGTTAGACTGTGTACTTGAGAACTTTCTTGTTTCTTGAGAAATGCTTGTATTGCTATATACTTTCAGGACCGCATTTGCTGTATCCCAAAGATTTTGAACAGTTGTGTTTTCATTTTCATTTGCTTCAATGAATTTTTAAAAAAATTCTTCTTTAATTTCCTGGTTGACCCATTCATTCTTTAGTAGGATGCTCTTTAGCCTCCATGTATACAAGTTCTTTCCAACTTTCCTCTTGTGATTGAGTTCTAGTTTCAGAGCATTGTGGTCTGAAAATGTGCAGGGATTGATCCCAATCTTTTGGTACTGGTTGACACCATATTTGTGATGCAGGATGTGATCTATTCTGGAGAATGTTCCATGTGCACGTGAGAAGAATATGTATTCTGTTGTTTTGCAATGGAATATTCTGAATATATCTGTGATGTCCATCTGGTGCAGTGTGTCATTTAATGCCTTTATTTCCTTGTTGATCTTTTGCTTAGATGATCTGTACATTTCAGTAATGGGGGTGTTAAAGTCCCCTCCTATTATTGTATTATTGCTCATGTGTTCCTTTTATTTTGTTATTACCTGGTTTATATAATTGGCTGCTCTCACATTGGGAGCATAGATATTTAAAATTGTTTGATCTTCTTTTTGGACAGACTCTGTAAGTATAATATGTTGTCCTTCCTCATCTCTTATTGTAATCTTTGGCTTAAAATCTAATTTATCTGATACAACGATTGCCACCCCAGCTTTCTTTTGATCTCCACCAGCATGGCAAATTGTTTTCTACCCCCTCACTTTAAATATGGAGGTATCTTTGGGTCTAAAATGAGTTTCTTGTAGACAGCTATATTGATGAGTCTTGTTTTTTTAATCCATTCTGATATCTTGTGTCTTTTGATTGGGGCACTTAGCCCATTTACATCCAGGGTAACTATTGGAAGATATGAATTTAGTGTCATTATATTGCCTGTAAGGTGACTGTTACTGTGTATTGTCTCTGTTCTTTTCTGGTCTGTCACTTTTAGGCTCTCTCTTTGCTTAGGGACCCCTTTCAATATTTCTTGTAGGGCTGGTTTGGTGTTAGCAAGTTCTTTTAATTTTTGTTTGTGCTGGAAGGTTTTTATCTCTCCTTCTCTTTTCAGTGAAAGCCTAGCTGGATATAGTACTCTTGGCTGCATATTTTTTCTCATTTAGTGCTCTGATGATATCATGCCAGTCCTTTCTGGCCTGCCAGGTCTCTTTGGGTAGGTCTGCTGCCAATCTAATATTTCTAGTGTTGTATGTTACAGACCTCTTGTCCTGAGGTGCTGTCAGGATTTTCTCTTTGTCACTAAGACTTGTAAGTTTTACTACTAGATGATGGGGTGTGGACCTATTTTTACTGATTTTGAGAGGGGTCTCTGTGCCTCCTGGATTTTGATGTTTGTTCTCTTCACCAAATTAGGAAAATTTCTACTATAATTTGCTCCAATATACCTCTGTCTCTCTCTCTCTTCTTCTTCTGGGATCCCAATTATTCTAATATTGTTTCACTTGTGGTATCCCTTATCTCTCAAATTCTCCCCTTGTGATAGAGTAGTTGTTTGTCTCTCTTTTGCTCAGCTTCTTTATTCTCCATCATTTGTTCTTCTATATCACTAATTCTCTCCTCTGCCTCATTTATCCTAGCAGTAAGAGCCTCAATTTTTTATTTCACCTCATTAGTAGCTTTTTTAAAATTTCAACTTCATTAGATTTTAGTTCTTTTATTTCTCCGGAAAGGGATATTCTTTCTCCAGAAAAGGATTTTCTAATATCTTTCATTATCTTTTAAAACCCAGCTGGCACCTTGATAATCATCATTCTGAACTCTAGTTCTGACATATTACTAATGATCATCTTGATTAGGTCCCTAGCCATCAGTACTGCCTCTTGGTCTCTCTCTTTTTTTTTTTTTTTTTTGGTGGTGAGTTTTTCTGCCTTGTCATTTTATCCAGATAAGAATAGATGAATATGGGAACAAAATACTGAAAGGGTAACAATGACCCCAGAAAAATATACAACTAACCAAGTCAGAAGGGACCCAGAACTGGGGGGAGAAGAAAGGGGGAAAAAAGGTATATATATATATATATATATATATATATATATATATAT
>NW_022631008.1:16291794-16294528 GCF_010015895.1 Lontra canadensis
CTTCCATTTCTATTTTTTGGAACAGTTTCAGGAGAATAGGAATTAGTTCTTCTTTAAATGTTTGGTAGAATTCCCCCGGGAAGCCATCTGGCCCTGGGCTTTTGTTTGTTTGGAGATTTTTGATGACTGTTTCAATCTCCTTACTGGTTATGGGTCTGTTCAGGCTTTCTATTTCTTCCAGGTTCAGTTGTGGTAGTTTATATGTCTCTAGGAATGCATCCATTTCTTCCAGATTGTCAAATTTGTTGGCATAGAGTTGCTCATAATATGTTCTTATAATTGTCTGTATTTCTTTGGTGTTAGTTGTGATCTCTCCTCTTTCATTCATTATTTTATTTATTTGGGTCCTTTCTCTTTTCTTTTTGATAAGTCTGGTCAGGGGTTTATCAATCTTATTAATTCTTTCAAAGAACCAGCTCCTAGTTTCATTGATTTGTTCTATTGTTTTTTTGGTTTCTATTTCATTGATTTCTGCTCTGATCTTTATGATTTCTCTTCTCCTGCTGGGTTTAGGGTTTCTTTCTTGTTCTTTCTCCAGCTCCTTTAGGTGTAGGGTTAGGTTGTGTACCTGACACCTTTCTTGTTTCTTGAGAAAGGCTTGTACCGCTATATATTTTCCTCTCAGGACTGCCTTTGTTGTGTCCCACAGATTTTGAACTGTTGTATTTTCATTATCATTTGTTTCCATGAATTTTTTCAATTCTTCTTTAATTTCCTGGTTGACCCATTCATTCTTTAGAAGGATGCTGTTTAGTCTCCATGTATTTGGGTTCTTTCCAAATTTCCTCTTGTGATTGAGTTCTAGCTTCAGAGCATTGTGGTCTGAAAATATGCAGGGAATGATCCCAATCTTTTGATACCGGTTGAGACCTGATTTAGGACCGAGGATGTGATCTATTCTGGAGAATGTTCCATGTGCACCAGAGAAGAATGTGTATTCTGTTGCTTTGAGATGAAATGTTCTGAATATATCTGTGATATCCATCTGGTCCAGTGTGTCATTTAAGGCCTTTATTTCCTTGTTGATCTTTTGCTTGGATGATCTGTCCATTTCAGTGAGGGGAGTGTTAAAGTCCCCTACTATTATTGTATTATTGTGGATTTGTTTCTTTGATTTTGTTATTAATTGGTTTATATAGTTGGCTGCTCCCACATTAGGGGCATAGATATTTAAAATTGTTAGATCTTCTTGTCGGACAGATCCTTTGAGTATGATATAGTGTCCTTCCTCATCTCTTATTGTAGTCTTTGGCTTTAAATCTAATTGATCTGATACAAGGATTGCCACTCCTGCTTTCTTCTGATGTCTATTAGCATGGTAAATTCTTTTCCACCCCCTCACTTTAAATCTGAAGGTGTCTTCGGGTTTCAAATGAGTTTCTTGTAGGCAACATATAGATGGGTTTTGTTTTTTTATCCATTCTGATACCCTGTGTCTTTTCATTGGGGCATTTAGCCCATTAACATTCAGGGTAACTATTGAGAGATATGAATTTAGTGCCATTGTATTGCCTGTAAGATGACTGTTATTGTATATTGTTTCTGTTCCTTTCTGATCTACTACTTTTAGGCTCTCTCTTTGCTTAGAGGACCCCTTTCAATATTTCCTGTAGAGCTGGCTTGGTGTTTGCAAATTCTTTCAGTTTTTGTTTGTCCTGGAAGCTTTTAATCTCTCCTTCTATTTTCAATGATAACCTAGCTGGATATAGTATTCTTGGCTGCATGTTTTTCTCGTTTAGTACTCTGAATATATCATGCCAGCTCTTTCTGGGCTGCCAGGTCTCTGTGGATAAGTCTGCTGCCAATCTAATATTTTTACCATTGTATGTTACAGACTTCTTCTCCTGGGCTGCTTTCAGGATTTTCTCTTTGTCACTAAGACTTGTAAATTTTACTATTAGGTGACGGGCTGTGGACCTATTCTTATTGATTTTGAGGGGGGTTCTCTGAACCTCCGGGATTTTGATGCTTGTTCCCTTTGCCATATTGGGGAAATTCTCTCCAATAATTCTCTCCAATATACCTTCTGCTCCCCTCTCTCTTTCTTCTTCTTCTGGAATCCCAATTATTCTAATGTTGTTTCGTCTTTGGTGTCACTTATCTCTCTAATTCTGCCCTCGTGGTCCAGTAGCTGTTTGTCCCTCTTTTGCTCAGCTTCTTTATTCTCTGTCATTTGGTCTTCTGTATCGCTAATTCTTTCTTCTGCCTCATTTATCCTAGCAGTGAGAGCCTCCATTTTTTATTGCACTTCATTAATAGCTTTTTTTATTTCAACTTGATTAGATTTTAGTTCTTTTATTTCTCCGGAAATGGCTTTTATATCTCCCGAGAGGGTTTCTCTAATATCTTCCATGCCTTTTTCGAGCCTGGCTAGAACCTTGAGAATCGTCATTCTGAACTCTAGATCTGACACATTACCAATGTCTGTATTGATTAGGTCCCTAGCCTTTGGTACTGCCTCTTGTTCTTTTTTTTTGTGGTGAATTTTTCCGCCTTGTCATTTTGTCCAGATAAGAGTATATGAAGGAACAAGTAAAATACTAAAAGGGTGGCAACAACCCCAGGAAAATATGCTTTAGCCAAATCAGAAGAGATCCCAAATCGTAAGGGGGCGGGGAAGGGGATAAAAAGAGTTTCAGAAAGAAAAAAGAAAAAAGAAACAAATAAAAAAAGAAAACCAATAATGAAAAAATATAAAAAGGAAATATATATATATATATATATATATATATAT
>NW_022631008.1:16294628-16320294 GCF_010015895.1 Lontra canadensis
ATATATATATATATATATATATATATATATATATGATAAACTAGTTTTAAAACGTTAAAAAAGAAAAGGGTAAAAGTTAAAAAAATTTAGCAGAAGAGAAAAAAAATTGAAAAAGAAAAAAAAATTAAATTAACCTCAAGGCTAAAGAATCATGGGGAGAAAGCCAGGAGTTCTGTGCTTTGCTTTCTCCTCCTCTGGAATTCCGCTGCTCTCCTTGGTATTGAAACTGCACTCCTTGGTAGGTGAACTTGGTCCTGGCTGGGTTTCTTGTTGATCTTCTGGGGGAGGGGCCTGTTGTAGCGATTCTCAAGTGTCTTTGCCCCAGGCGGAGTTGCACCGCCCTTACCAGGGGCCGGGCTGAACAATCCTCTCGGGTTCGCTTTTGGGAGCTTTTGTTCCCTGAGCGCTTTCCGTAGAGTTCCGGAGGACGGGAATGAAGATGGCGGCCTCCCAGTCTCCAGCCCGGAGGAGCCGAGAGCCCGGGGCCCCACTCCTCAGTGTGCCCCCAGAGAACAGCGCCCAATTACTCCCATCACCCTGGCCTCCGGCCGCGCTCCAAGCTGACCGAGCCTGCGACCGGTTCAAGGTAACCCCAAGCTTAGAGCTCACTCCTCGGCTCTGTCTCTGTAGCCGGCTTCCCCGTTCTAATACCTGTAAGCTCTGCAACACTCAGACACCCCTGATCCTTCTGTGACCCTGCGGGACCTGAGGCCACACTGACCCCGCGTGGGCTTCACCCCGGTTAAGCCTCTGGAGCGATGTCCCTCAGCGGAACAGACTTTTAAAAGTCCTGATTTTGTGTCCGTTGCTCCGCCACTTGCCGGGAGCCGGCCCCTCCCCCCGCGGTCTATCTTCCCGTCGCTTTGGATTCACTTCTCCACCAGTCCTACCTTCAGAAAATGGTTGATTTTCTTTTTCTAGAATTGCTGTTCTTCTTCTCTTCGATCTCCCGTTGGATTTGTAGGTGTTTGCAATCTTTAGATAAGCTATCTAGCTGATCTCCCGCAACCTGAAGTAGTCTCAGCCTGCTACTTCTCTGCCATCTTGACTCCTCTCCCCCTTTTTCTATTTTTTAAAAATTTTTCTTCTCTCCTTTTTCAACCAACACCTTATCAATTCCTTTTTTTAAATCTTTTTTTAATTTTCATCTTTACAGTCATGTTCCATTCCTTCTTCTTACTTACCTTTATTTTTGTACAGATAAAAGTTTTTCTTTCTTTAAAATTTTGGGAGGCAGTTTCTTCTAAAAGATATAGATATACCCAAAATATACCCAAAATCTAGTGTGTGGCTCTGTTCTATTCACCTGTCTGATCATATTCTTCATATTCTTCTTTTTTTTTTCTATTTTCTCTAGTTTCATGTCTCTTCTGACTTGTTTAGTTTATACTTTTTTCTGGGGGTCGTTATTACACTTTTAACATTTTGTTCTTTCATTCATCTACTCTTCTCTGGACAAAATGACAAAATGGAAAGAATCACCTTAGGGGAAAAAAAAAGAAATTAAAAAAAAAAAAAAAAACAAGAAGCAGTATGGACTGCCAGGTAGCTAATCAACATGAACATTAGTTCAGCATGATGATTATAAAGATACTAGCTGGGATTGAAAAAAGCATAGAAGATACTATTGAATCCCTTTTTGGAAAACTAAAATCTAACCAAGTTGAAATTAAAAAGACTATTAATTAGGTGCAATAAAAAATGGAGGCTCTAACTGCTAGGATAAATGAGGCAGAAGAGAGAATTGGTGATATAGAAGATCAGATGATGGAGAATAAAGAAGCTGAGAAAAAGAGAGATTTTTTAAAAATCTACTTTTTTTTTTCTTTTTATTTTTCCTTCTCCTCCCCTTCTCTGTCTGCCCTCACCCCACCAAAAATCAGGAATTTGCATCACTGGGCTAGGACCAGAAGGAGAAAGGTGCCACCTAGCTGGAGCTCTGAGGGGCAGGCATGGGATGCCGAGAGGTGCACAGGGAGTCAAAAGGAAAGAAAGTTAATGAAGTCTGGTGCTGGAAGAGGGAGCATGATGGCTCCATAAATCTCTTTCAATCATTATGTGCAAAATGCTACAGGTCATAAAAGCCATCTGATAGCCCAGCCTGGCACTGTCCACACAGGGTGGTTCATTGATCATTATTATAATTTTTGAAATGATTATTTCATTTATCCACATTTCATTATTATTCATGAGGGGAGAATTTGAGAGATAAGTGATACCATAAGACAAAACAATATTGGAATAATTAGGATCCCAGCAGGAGAAGAAAGAGGGAGAGGGGCTGAAGGTATATTGGAGCAAATTGGAACAGAGATATTCCCTAATTGGGGGAAGGAAACAGGCATCAAAATCCAGGAGGCACAGAGAATCTCCCTCAAAATCAATAAAAATAAGTCAACACTCCAAAATCTAATAGTAAAACTTACAAATCTCAGAGACAAAGAGAAAATCCTGAAAGCAGCTCTGGACAAGAGGTCTGTAACCTACAATGATAGAAACATTAGATTGGCAGAAGACCTATCCACAGAGACCTGGAAGGCCAGAAAGGATTGGCATGATATATTCAGAGCACTAAACGAGAAAAATATGCAGCCAAGAATACTATATCCATCTAGGCTGTCATTGAAAATAGGGAGATAAAAAGCTTCCAGGACAAACAAAACTAGAAGAATTTGCAATCACCAAACCAGCCCTACAAAAAAATATTGAAAGTGGTCCTCTACGCAAAGAGAGAGCCTAAAAATAACAGACCAGAAAGGAACAGGGACAATATACAATAACAGTCACCTTACAGACAATAGAATGGCACTAAATTCATATCTTTCAACAGTTGCCCTGAATGTAAATGGGCTAAATGCCCCAATCAAAAGATACAGGGTATCAGATGAGATAAAAAAAAAAAAAAAAAAAAACACTGATATGCTGTCTGCAAGAGACTCATTTTAGACCCAAAGACACCTCCATATTTAAAGTGAGGGGATGGAAAATCATTTACCATGCAAATGGACATGAAAATAAAGCTAGGGTGGCAATCCTTATATCAGACAAATTAGATTTTAAACCAAGAACTATAATAAGAGATGAGGAAGGACACTATATCATAAAGAGTCTGTCCAACAAGAAGATCTAACAATTGTAAATATTTATGTTCCCAACGTGGGAGCATCCAATTGTATCATCCAATTAATACAAAACCAAAGAAATACATTGACAATAATACAACAGTAGTAGGGGACTTTAACACCCCCCTTCACTGAAATGGACAGATCATCTAAGCAAAAATCAACAAGGTAATAAGGGCTTTAAATGACACATTGGACCAGATGGGACTTCAGATATATTCAAAACATTCCATTCCAAAGCAACAAAATACACATTCTTCTCTAGTGCACATGGAACATTCTTCAGAATAGATCACATTCTGGGTCACTAATCAGGTCTCAACTGATACCAAAAGATTGGGATCATTCCCTGCATATTTTCGGACCACAATGCTCTGAAACTAGAACTCAATTGTAAGAGGAAAGTTGGAAAGAACTCAAATACATGGAGGCTAAAGAGCATCCTACTAAAGAATGAGTGGGCCAGCCAGGAAATTAAAGAATTAAAAAAAAATTCATGGAAATAAATGAAAATGGAAAGACAACTGCTCAAAATCTTTGGAATGCAGCAAAGAGGTCTTAAGGGAAAAGTATATAACAATACAAGCCTTTCTCAAGAAACAAGAAAAGTCTCAAATACACAAACTAACCCTACACCTAAAGAAGCTGGAGAAAGAACAACATATAAAGCCTAAACCCAGCAGGAGAAGAAAAATAATAAAGATTAGAGCAGAAATCAATAAAATAGAAACCAAAGGAACAGTAGAACAAATCAATGAAACTAGGAGCTGGTTCTTTAAAAGAATTAATAAGATTGATAAACCCCTGGCCAGACTTATTCAAAAAGAGAAAGGACCCAAATACATAAAATCATGAATGAAAGAGGAGTGATCACAACCAATACCAAAGAAACACAAAAAGTTATAAGAAGATATTATGAGCAACTATACACCAACAAATTAGACAATCTGGAAGAAATGGATGCATTCCTAGAGACTTATAAACTACCAAAACTGAACCAGGAAGAAATGGAAAAGCTGAACAGACCCATAACCAGAAAGGACATTGAAGCAGTCATCAAAAATCTCATAACAAACAAGAGCCCAGGGCCAGATGGCTTCCCAAGGGAATTCTACCAAACATTTAAAGAAGAATTAATACCTATTCCTCTGAAACTTTTCCAAAAAATAGAAATGGAAGGAAAACTTCCAAACTCATTTTATGAGACCAGCATTACCCTGATCCCAAAACCAAAGACCCATCAAAAAGGAGTATTACAGACCAATACCCCTGATGAATATGGATGCAAAAATTCTCACCGAAATACTAGCCAATACGATCCAACAGTACATTAAAAGGATTATTCACTGTGGCCAAGTGGGATTTACTCCTGGGCTGCAAGGTTGGTTCAATATCTGCAAATCAATCAATGTGATGCAATACATGAATAAAAGAAAGAACAAGACCCATATGATACTCTCAATAGATGCAGAAAAAGCATTTGACAAAGTGCAGCATCACTTCTTGATTAAAACTCTTCACAGCATAGAGACAGAGGGTACATACCTCAATACCGTAAAAAACATCTATGGAAAACCTCCAGTGAATATCATTCTCAATGGGGAAAACCTGAGAGCTTTCCCCCTAAGGTCAGGAACACCATTGGTTATGCAAATGTGGACAGGTTAGTTCAACTCTCTGGATCTTGACTGCAATAATCATGAGGTGAGACAGCTGAACTAGATCATCTCTAAGACTCTAATGGGAGTAAAATTTTGTGAATATATTTCATACTTTTATATCAAATAGAATAATAATTAACTACATCATAAAAATATTTTCAAAAAGTCACTTACTTGGCAAAATTCCATTGGAACTTAATTTATTCTTTTGGCCTCCATTATATATCTAGAGATGGATAGAGACAGAGACAGAGGAAGAGAAAGAGATGAGAGAAAGAGAAATATTTACAATCTTCATTTCTTGTTCCAACATCCATAGATATCTTTTCACTCCTCACTTTGGAAGAGGACAATATTAATACTCTTATACTTCCCTTTAGCTTCCTTTCACTCTCCAACTTTTACCTTTGCTGGTAACACTTACATTGCATTGTGATATCATAATTAGGTCTATCAAAATCATAATTGCATTGTCTGTAAGTTGTGTTTTTTTAAAGATTTATTTCTTTATTTTAGAGAGAGACAGAAAAAGCAAGTGGAAGGTGTGGCCGAGGGGGAGGGAGAGAGAGTCTTAAGCAGACTCTGTGCTGAGCACAGGCCAACCAGGGGTTCAATCTCATGACCCTGAGATCATGAAACCAAGAGTCGGATGCTCAACCAACTGAGCTTCCCCTGATTTTGAAAGTTGGAAATTTGAACATGAAAATATCATTCAAAGTTCAAGTAGCAAACTATAATAACAGTTGCTTTCACATACAGCTTATTCCTTTCCTGAAATTCCTCACTGATTTTCTTTTTCAGCAACTATTGGTCTCTTTCAGTGTTTTCATTTTTATAATTCTCCATCTCATTCAGTATTCTATCCCTTTTTCCTTTACCCAGATACCATCCCCCCAGAACTCTCCCTCTTTCATTTTTAACATAGACTGGTTGCTCCCATGGCATGCCAACTTGCCCCCATCTGAGCACCCCCATTCACTACTTTCCTGGCTTGGTCCTACTATTTTTTCTGCATCCCATGATTTCTCATTTTGGTGACATTTTGCCAGAGTGCAATTTCAAACATCTTCCTAATAAAGTGGGTTTGGGACGTCCCCTGTTTACTCTGTTCTTCGGGATAAATACATCCACCTCTGTTAACAGATGAGGTCAGTAACCCAGTTACTGGTCATATCACTCAGCACTCCCAGAGCTCCGGCTTCTTCCAACTGTTGGGATCTACATCTGAGAACCATTTTTCCTGGAATACTAAAGCCCATCTGAGAACCCTTTTTCCTGTAATACTAAAGCCACGCTACCCATGATCAGTAATCCAGAAGCATACAAAAATGCCGAGGTATCTACCCTGACTGGCAGCATAATTAAGCAATCACTCTCAGGACTTGTCTCAATACCCCAGCCCCCTCAGCCCTTGGAGGTAGTAAGTCTGAGATGGGTGCTTTGTCCTGTTTCCCAGAGATCCCCTGTAGGATTGAGCCACAGTTGCTCAAAATGATAGCTGGCTTGATTGCTAGCTTTCACTCTTTTAGTTACACACCTTCCCTGTTTTACTCCCCCCACTTCCCTACCAGTATCCCTTACACTTCCCACATCACCTTCTTACACTCAAATTTGTGTCTCAAGATCTGCTTCAGTGAAAACCCAAAAGAAATTAATAATAAGCAGCTTTGAGTTCCTGTTTTGTGACATATATAGTTCATTATTTAATCTCCATAACAACTCTCTAAGGAAATCTATGGTAGAGATTAGAATTAATACAGTATATCATTTAATTACAGATGTGGAAATGAAGGTCACCAAGTCAATGGCAGGCACAGATTCTCACCCTTGCTGCCTAAGGCCAGAGTCCAAGCTCTGTCTGCTGTGCCCTGTGGCACTGTTCAGACTGTGAGACCCATGAGGGCCTCCTGGCAGTCTCTACTTACCCCGGAAGAAGGCACTGAACCCCTCTTTGGTATACACAAGCATTAAAAATCTTTTTCTCTTGTCACTTTAAATCCCTTATAAACCTACACAGTATTCATAAATAAATATATTTCTTCTTTACCTTCTGCCTAATTTTCAATAAGCCAGCCCTGATTTCCTTCAAGCCTTTGGCTTATAGGCCAGTGCTTATTTTCATGGCTGATTAATGGTTCTGATTAGTCCTCCAAGCAGGAAATCCAATATCCCTTAGGGGAACCCTAAAGATGCAGATGACCATGAATTCAAGGAAGCCTATTCACAGCAGAAATCAATGGAGAAAGGAGGCAATGTTAATGTAGACAACAGTTCTACCAGTTTCTAAATGCAAGTGCTCCGAATGAGGGAGTGGAGGGAGGGGCGGGGACAACAGAGAATGTATTCAGAATACCAAATCACAGTTGCATCCCTCTAAAAGCCAGCTTTCACAGCTCCCTTCCCAATGTGGAAATTTAAAGCTTCCTTTTTGTGAATCTTGACTGGTTTATAGCCCCGAAAGAAAACTTCACCCTTCTCGGAGACCACCTCTTGGATTGAATGTATGTCCAGGTCCTGAGAGAGCTTCTTGTCACAGAAGCCACATCCCAACCACAGCAATTATCCTGAGAATAATTCTAAGACCATGGAACTTTTTAAAAAACTATAAAAAGGTGAAAACTATAATATTTTCTGTAACAGGTAGCTTACCTGAGTGCAGATATCACAAGATGATCAGAAAATTCTAATGGATTTTTAACAGAATGGATTTTTTAGTCCAACAAAATATAATTCTCCCATAGCCACAATTTCATATTCTATTGGTTAGTTCTTTACAGATACTGGACATCCTTGCATCTCTCCTCCTGACTATCCTATGGAGACCAACGTGAAGGAGAGGGAAGTGCAGATCTTTCAAGGTCAGGATTACAAGGGATAGGGCTTTACTCAATAACTCCTTCTCTCTCTCCTCTCTCATGACTGACTCAGCCACGAAGGGCCATGTCTTCACAGATCTTCTTTCCTTTATTCCTTACAAGCCCTATTTAGTCTGCTCAGTAGCAGACTGAAGTCAGAGTAATTTTACTTTGCTTATACATCAGAAAATTTTAAACCTGCATTTTGAAACATTGGTCAACAACTACCATCCTATTGGGTACCTAGCTCCGTGTTAAACAGTAGGTGGGATACAAAGTGACTGTTTGTTTGTACGTTGAGAGAGTATATTAGATATACATGGCTTCAAAATAGTGTCACCCATCCTGTGCAGTACCAAGAAACTGAAGAGAAGGGACTGGATATGGAAATTGTCAGCTGTCCAGTCTTACCTACAGCAAATATTACTTATTTTTATTTGGCATTAACTCGCACAGTCTTGTTATAAAGCAAAAAATGTTTCCATTAGAAAACACAATCAAGAATCAACATAAGGTAAGATTGGGAGCTCCCCATCCAGGTCGCCCCAAGGAGTAGACTTTCCCATTTCACACCAAGATCCCTTCCTCTCTCTCGCTATCCTTTCCCCACCCCCCTTTCTTTCACTGTCCTGCAGGTAAGACAAATCATCAAAGTGCCTGTGGAGGGACATTTGTTGCTTTTGCCAGCCAGAATCCATACTCCAAACTGGCCTTGAGAAACCCTCCAAACTCCACTCTCAATCCATGTATTTAGGCAGGAATGACCCCACCAAAACTCCAAGAATAGGTCCCAGTTGGCTAAACCAATTCACACATCTCATTCCTCTCAAAGACATTAGGGATAGGCACGTGATCCATCAGAGCCAATAAAACTTTTGGGGCGACTTTGGGGACAGATGCAAGGATTCTTCCCAGATCCACATGCACCTTGAGTCTTGTGGGAGAGAACTGCTACTCTCATCTTTACTTCACATGAATTCTGAGAAGGAAAGCAAAACCAATGAACAGCAAGAAACCAGCTCCCGATCACCTCCTTTGAGCCAGGATGAAAAAACAGCGTTCCTGGACTGTTTTATTACATGAGTCAGTAAGACAGCTTTCTGGTTTACTCCAGCTTGGACTCATTTCTCTGTCATTTGCAATCTAGAGTCCTAAGTAAAATGGTGTGTATGTCCTCTCTTTTACTCCCAGGAAGCCAACAAACATACCTGGCAATGATGTGATTGCCCCCACAGCATCCAAATTTCTCATATTATTTGTCTTATTGGCACTTGGTACCTATACGTGCAGGGTGACGGGCTTAATTGTTCATATTGGCTGTGCCTTCTGACTTTACACTCTCCTTCCTCAGACATATGAGTAAGTATCACCTCTGTCTCTAACTGCATGGAATTATTTCAAAAATGCAGACAGGATTAATGTAAGGAAAACAAAGGTGAGTGCAGGGATGACCCTTTCAAGTCTAAAATCTAGAATTTTAGAAAGGCATGACATAGCCTACAAAAATCAGTAAACTCGGAATAAAAATTAATTCATGTAAAATTCAAAGACCATGTCACTTCAGAGTTACATGATGGATTTTAACAAGCTCATCAAAAGTTTTCCATCCAAGTATGCACTGCCCCCTTCAAAGGTGATACTATAGAGCAAAACTGCTGCTATTGTACCAAGTATTTGGACTTCGAAAGCCAGTAGCACATTCCTTTGAGTATTTTTCAACTATGGAAAATCTTTATTCTTAGAGAGAGGATTTCATTTTTGGAATTAAAATGTATTCAGTGCTGAATCTTGTGAATAAGAAGCTTGAATGAGCTGACTAATCCTGTTTTGTCCAAAAATAATATAGAATTAGACTAATTTTTGTGTGTGACTTGAAAATGACTATTTTAAAAGACATATTTTGAGCAAACATTATTAAATATGTGAACTTCCAAAAATCGCTTCTTAGAAGAAAGTAATGCTTGGGTAAACATTTAAGATCTTACATGCTTATAAAAAAAAAAAAAATACCAGTCTCATTATTTTTGGCCTGGTCCGTTGAACTTAAATTCTTTTTTCTCCTTCGAGATAACAACTTACAAAATAACAAAATTATGCAGAATTTGGCCTATAACCAAAGCTATTTATATATTTAGATCTCTGGTCTTGCATATTTTAAGAGTAATTTGAGAATAAATTTAATAATACAGTTTCACTAACAATCCCAATCTGTAATTATCCATTAAGCAAGGAAATTCTGCTCATGATATTTTCCTCCTGAATATTTGGATGGTCTGAAAACTAAACCAAAAATGTAAATTTTGAGGAACTATTTCTAAAAATAGACCAGTTGGGCTGAAAACAGGAATTTCCATGTGAATATCATGCATCCTGGAGCAAAAGGACATTTTAAAATATATACCTGCCTGAGTTTAGTGAACTATTATTAATATAAAGATTTCATTTCTCAGCAAAAGGAAACATGCATCGGTTTTGTTACTTATTGTTATACCCATCAGAGTCAGCCCTGCTTAGGGCCTTCTCCACAACAAGATCCAAGCTTCTAGCCCTGACTCAATGGCTGGATGGGAGCAGAAGGCAAGTAAGGACATTTCTCCTCAATTCTCCCTGAAACCCCTAAGTCTGTTACTACAGTAATAGACCTTTGCTGGATGGATGCTGGAAAGACAATGGTGGCAGTGGCATTCTAGGGAACAGGCTCAATTTCAACACCTCAGACCTAGCACATCTCATAAGCAGACAAACACTGTCCAGCCCCAAACAAGTCCCTACCCAATGCCTAGCAAAGGTGTGTAGCAGACATCCACCAGTGGGGACTCGTCAAGCTAATTTCTTGCCTTGTTGATATATTGATTGATTTTTCAGATCTAAGACCAGTACCTACTGAAATGCTGTTGAGCAGATTGGCATCTGTATACTAAGAAGCCGCCATACAAATTGCCACGTAATTCTATTTGGATATTTAAGACAATAAATTTTTCCTATGGAATGTACCTTCGGAATTGCCAAATCGATGTCTGACATATTAGAGAAGCTTATAAAAATATAAAAATAGGGGCGCCTGGGTGGCTCAGTGGGTTAAAGCCTCTGCCTTCGGCTCAGGTCATGATCCCAGGGTCCTGGGATGGAGCCCCGCATCCGGCTCTCTGCTCCGTGGGGAGCCTGCTTTCTCCTCTTTCTCTCTGCCTGCTTCTCTGCCTACTTGTGATCTCTGTCTGTCAAATAAATAAATAAAATCTTAAAAAAAAAAAAAATGGGGCACCTGGGTGGCTCAGTGGGTTAAAGCCTCTGCCTTTGGCTCAGATCATGATCTCAGGGTCCTGGGATCGAGCCTCACATCAGACTCTCTGCTCAGCGGGGAGCCTACTTCCCCCTCTCTCTGCCTGCCTCTCTGCCTACTTGCGATCTCTCTCTGTCAAATAAATAAAATGTTTTTAAAAAATTAAAAAATAAAAAATAAAATAAATAAAAATAGAGAGAGACAATAACCCTCTGAGTGTTATAAAGAAATTCAGTATTTTTAAAAAATTTTATTTGCACCTATTTTTATTTTCTCTGATAAATTATATGGTGCCAATTTACTAAAGGTTAAGAATAATCTGAAGGATACTTAACCTCATAAAAGACATTGGTGTATATTATATGTATATAAATGCATAATAAATGTACATGAATATAGTCTATAAAGATAAAAGTATAAACACTGGATGTATCATGTTTTAGTAAATAAAGAGCAAAACAAAAATCCTTCCCATCCCAACTTATTCCCTAATAATTTCAGCCTCAATTATTAAAGTTGATGCAAATGATTTTAATGTTTTTACTAAAAATTTTTTAGTGAACAACATAAGCCCTCAAACACCTGTTATCCAGTTTCAGAAGATACCAACATATGGATAAACTGGCTTCTTCATCTGTGCCCTTCCCAACACACATTGGATTTTCATCTCATTTCACTCATGAGTACTTACATATGTATGTCAAAGAGATAAGGCTTTGACTCTTTTTTTTTTTATACATGACTTCAACAACATCATCACACCTAAAAAAGTCATGATAATGTTTTTTGATATCTAACATTTAATTAGAGTTGATATCCTTGATTGTCTCATAAATGTGTTTTGCTTACTTTGAATCAGAATCTAAATGAGGCTGATAGATAGCATTTAGTTGAATTACCCCTTAGGCCTTTTGTGATAGCACAATCTCCATTCTTTATTCTTCCTTGCCATTTATTAGTTTAAAAATAAGATTACTTGTCCTATAGTTTCCCATATCCTGATTTTAAGCAATCATATCCCACATGTTGTTAACATGGCCCTTTATCCCTCATAATTACTGAAAACTAGCAGTCAGAGCCAGAGGCTAGGTCAGGTTCACCTTCAATTTTGTGGCAAGGATACTTCATAGGAGGGGGCACCTGGGTGGCTCAGTGGTTAAGGGTCTGACTTTGGCTCAGGTCCTGATCTCAGGGCACTGGAATGGAGCTTCTCCCTCTCCCTCTGCCCCTCCCCCCACTCATGTTTTCTCTTTCTCTCAAATAAAACCTTTAGGAAAAAAAAAAAAAAGAATACTTCATAGGAGGTGCTATGTATGTTCCACACATCACATCAGGAAGCTCATTATGACTGCTTCTCTCTTGTGCTCAGTTGGTGAGTTCAGCTGTTGTCAGAGACTTTTTTGCATGGGTGATAAAGTTTCCTGTTAGGCTTTCATGTCAGGTTTCCAGCAGCGGATGATTGTTGCCCAGACCTACTACCTCCAAAATCATTTTTAAACTAATAAATATATAACCCATGATGTTTTAAAACACATCTTCATATCCATTACCTCATGAGATGTCTCATTGAGTTATACTAAGCTCTGTTCTGATAACTACAACACGGATATTCTATTATTTTTTTTCCTGTATTTCAGTAAAGTTTTACGACATTATAGGTATGTTTTCTGAAGGTGACTTGGGCTTTTTCAAGTTCACCAAAACTTTTATTTGTATCTCCTTAAGTTCCTTGTTAGCATTGCATATTTACATGTTTACAGTTTAATTTAATATTCTTAAATTTTTAACTTTGTATTAAAGTATCACTTTGAACCGGAAAAGGGCTATGAATCCTAAGTACACAGCACAATTGTTTTTCTCATAAAAATACATCAGTATAACCACCACTCAGATGGAAGTGTAGGACATTTCCAGCGTCCCAGAAAGCTCCCTAGTAGCCTTTCCCATGTAAAAATACCTCCCAAAGGCAAAAACTAACCCAACCACTACCACCACAGATTAATTTTGGTTGGATTTGAACTTCATACAGAGTCATACATTAGGTACTTTTTTGTGTCTGGCTTCTCCCATTCAAGTGTTACAATGGGTGGTCCTCCATGTTGTGTGTGCCTGGCTAGGATGTGTCCTTAAATGGAAGAATAAAACAGGCTGTGAGGGAAAAAAAAAAAAAAGAGAGAGAGAGAGAGTATGCGTGGTGCTGATTCTGTTACATGGTGTGAGAATGTGTGTGTGTTCATGAGCGTGGGGAAGCGTTCGCTGCTTTAGAATACCCAGTATCCACCCCCTTTCCTTTTTGATAACAATTCTCCAAGTTTCGTCGGGTATCCATGCTCTCCCCCATGCAGCCCACGTCCTCAGAGAGAAGTTGCCCCCTCACTCGGCTCCGGCTGAGGCTTGTCTGGAGCCAGCAAACCCCGACATCCATATTTGGATCAGGGATGGGCACACAACTTAATTCAAACCCATGAGACACAAGTTTTTTGGATGGAAAAGGGGGGAAAAAAGCTTTTCAGCTCTTCAGAGAAAGCAGCTGAAAGAGCTATCCTGCCTTGCTCTGGTAAGTATAGTGTAAACGCCAAGACCGGAAGTGCTTCAGCCATTTCCGCTCTCAGGAGAGCGCCGCCTGAGGCCAGAGTCCGTGCCAAGCGGGGGGCCAAGCTGGGAGGACCCCACAGAGTCCCACTGCAGGCAGGAATGCAGGGCTTCAACTGCACACAGCCCGAGACTGGTCCCTAGCCTGCTCGGTTCCGCAAGGCAATTAATTCTCTGTTCTGCTGAAGACAGTTTTGGTGAAAGCAGCTACAACTCGAAGAGTTTTCATTGTACAGATTGTATGTACAAAGACTGGGAACGCCTGGGATTTGCTTTTCATGCTTTTCTCGAGTTTTCCTATTTTCTACAATGCACCTGTTATTTTATCATCAGTAAGAACAATAAATATTATTTTAAGTAGTCCCTTCCAATGCCCCACGTTGAATATATTTCTTGATTATTTATATCAGATAGTATACTGAGCTCACCACAGAATTGAAAATCTATCTTTTTTGCAGAACCTCGATATTTGAGATAATGATCATAATAGCACACATTTGGAGAAGACTGGATTGTTTTCATGCATTTGCCCATTTGGTAGTCTGAGCATATATATGAATTAGTTAAGAGAGGATGGCAGAGATCCCTCCAAGTTCTCAAAAGTGCACTTTCTTTTCCTCCCTGGCAGACAGATGCACGATATATTGTACTTTCCCAGCAGCCTCCGTGGCAGATGGGTGAGTCCACCCTTGAGTTCAGCCTAATGGACTGTGAGCAAAGTGATGTGTGCTGGTGCTGGGGCCAACCCATAGAAACCTCCCACAAAGTCAACACAGATCATCCTTCCTCACTCTTTCCATGCCTGCTAGCAAGGTACTGGGGGTCTTCACCGGAACTTTAAGAAGAGAACTTCAAGGTCTTAAAATTAGTTAAAGCCACAGATGGAAGGCATGGATCCCTAATTAACTTAGTAGAAGGCCATGTGCTAACCAAAAACATCTTTGTTGGCATTTGCAAGACGGAGAAACAAGATTTACCTTACTGAGCTGTATTAGTCAGAGTTCTGCAGAGAAACAGAACAATAGGATATGTGCGTGAGTGTATAGACAGAAAGAGGGGTGGGGAGGCAGAGATTTTAAGGAATTGGCTCACACAACTCTGCAAGGTGGCAAGTCCAAAATCTGCAGGTAGGCTGGCAGGCCACAGTCAGACTAGGAAAATACCTTCATAGAATGTTTAACCAAATATCTGGATACCATGGGTTAGCCAAACTGACATGAAATTGATCATCACATAAGGGAATGCTCAGCACTTGATGGGATTGAATGTACCTTTTACTGAGGAATCTGGGTTCTGGGATTTTCTGATAAATCCCATTAAATGTCCAGTATGATAGTCATTCTATTCAGTTATGAGAATATCCAGTGCTCTCAGTGCCCTGGAAAATGGCAAGGTTGGCTTCTTACCCTTGTTATCACTACTGGATATATAAGATTTCTGCTTTGAAAGATTTTCCTTAACTTTATCTAAAAAGACTGCCCTCAGTTCACTTTTCTCCAAAATAGGATATTAGGGGAAATTGTTTTTTCTTTTCTTTTTCCTACCTTCCTTCCTTCCTCCCCCCCCCCTTCCTTCCTTCCTTCTTCCCTTCCTTCCCTTCCCCTTCCTTCCTACCTCCCCTCCTCTCTTCTTCTTCTTTTTTTCCCATTCACCTTATTTTCTCTACACTGTTTCTTGAAAACTGGGAGCACAGTAAGAAGTAACACTTCTCTGCACCATAATCTTCCATTTTTTTCTTTTGCCCACACTTTTTGAGGTTTATTGATAAAAAGCATACCCTTTTCCTTACTTGACTACTGTTGGGAACTTAGGGCCAGACTTTTCATAATGTTTTTAAGTTTTGGGAGGGGGACATTCTGTGATCCTTCTCTATTCTGCCTTCTATATCCCTAAATTCTAACCTATTATATTCAAAAGGAAACTCTTCTGTAAAAGTATGTCTGAAGAAAGCTTGCTCTAAATTGCAAAACAGACTCACAACCTAATTTAAAACAAAAGCTAGGACAGAAGATAATCAAATTTGAAACTGAGGACTATATACATTTTTCTAAGCCATAGCACACATTCTGAAAATTTTGTCATTAAAAAATGCCTTTGTGCGGCGCCTGGGTGGCTCAATGGGTTGAGGCCTCTGCCTTCGGCTCAGGTCATGATCCCAGGGTCGTGGGATCGAGTCCTGAGTCGGGCTCTCTGCTCAGTGGGGAGCCGGCTTCCCTTCCTCTCTTTGCCTGCCTCTCTGCCTACTTGTGGTCTCTGTCTGTCAAATAAATAAATAAATAAAAATCTAAAAAAGAAAAAAAAATGCTTTTGTTTCAGTATATATCCTTGATGGCTACATTCAACTATTTCTTTGTGCCATGTGATGATGTGATTGCTATTTATTAAACTAAGTGCAATTTGAGAAAAAATATTTACCATACAGGATTTAGATAAGTTGCAAAAGAGTCATGAATTTGCTAGAAGACCATTCATTATATTAAAATTAAAATGAAAATAATGTTACTTTTAGATAAGGCCGTCATCACCCTTAATCACTTGCTTGGGCCAATCATTGCACAGTGCCTTACGTTAGCTGTTCCCTGTACTAGAAGAACGAGCCCGATGACCTCTTGGGGTCATCTCAAGCCTTTTGATTATATGAATTGTGTGCTGAAAATTACATGCTAAAATATCTCCACAAAAGCTATGTCATTTTCTTTCTACAACTGTCATCTTTAATGTTACCTCAGCATCTCTCTTTGAGATGTATAGCCATCTTTACCTGTTCCTAAAATGTTTTAAAAACTGTTACAGGCCTTTCTCAACTTTTGATAGGAATAAAGGCAGATTTCACACAAGTAAAACAAAACGGACTATGAACGTTGCATTTTTTATGTGAGGTTATAGCTCTCAATTATTTTATTTATTTATTTATTTATTTATTTATTTATTTATTTTGTTTAACATAAGCCAAAGAGTCTAAAATATCCATATCACATCAATTTTTTAAAAAATTGTGGGTCTGTATCTTTTCATTCCTTAAGAAACTAACACCATAATTAATCTCTCATAAAGCCAAAATATTCATAGGTTTATTTATTAGAGCAAATTTTATAATATAAACTAGGTTGCTGTAATAATTATGTCTTCATCTGCATTAGGTAGCCACCATAATTTTGAAGGTAACTGATACTTATGAAATAATAAATTTGCTAATATTTTGGGCTCAGAATTGGCAAAAGAAAATCGACATTGTTGACCGGCCAATTTTAGTTCTTCATTCCTTTTAAGCACCTAGAATTTTGTGCCCAAAACTCTAGATTTGTGATATAAAGTCCTACTAAAACTTTAAATGACCTGCCCATTAGCACAGAGAAATTTTTTTTTATTATGGAAATAACCCCTAACATGATATCTGCCCTCTCAACAATTTGTGAAGTGTACAATATATTACTGTTGACTCTAGGTACAATGTTGTACAGCAGATTTCTAGGGCTTATTCATCTTGCTTGATTGACACTGTATATCCATTGATTAGTAACTCCTCATTTCCCCTCCACCCAGCCCCAGGCAACAACCGTTCTGCTCTTTGATTCTATGAGCTTGACTATTTTAGATTCCTCATATAAGTGGAATCATGCAGTATTTATTCTCTATGACTGGCTTCCTGTACTTGACATTATAGCCTCAAGATTCACATATTGTTCCATAGTGCAGAACTTCCTTTTTTTTTAAGGCTGAATAGTAAGTATCCCATGATCATGAGATATCATCTCACACCTGTCAAGATGGCTGTTATCAGAAAAACAAAACACAGTAAGTGTTGGCGAGGATGTGGAGACATAGGAACTTTTGCACACCATTGGTGGGAATACAAAATGGTGCAGCCACTGGAAAACAGTATGGAGGGTCCTTTAAAAATTAAAATGGAACTACCAAAAGATCCAGCAATCCCGCTTTCAGGTATTTATCCAAAAGAACTGAAATCAGAATCTCAAAGAGATATTAGCACTCTTTTTTTTTTTTTCCCAAAGATTTTATTTATTTATTTAACAGAGGGGGGCGGGACACAAGCAAGGGGAGAGGGAGAGGGAGAAACAGGATCCCCACTGAACAGGGAACCTGATGTGGGGCTCCATCCCAGGACCCTAGGATCATGACCTGAACTGAAGGCAGACACTTAACGACTGAGCCACCCAGGGTCCCTAATACTAGCACTCCTATGTTCATTGCAGCACTGTACACAGAAGCAGCCTCAGTGTCCATCACCAGAGACCTTCTTTTTTAAAGATTTTATGTATTTATTTGACAGATCACCAGTAGGCAGAGAGGCAGGCAGAGAGAGAGAGAGAGAGAGAGAGGCAGGCTCCCTGCTGAGCAGAGAGCCTGATGTGGGCTCAATCCCAGGACCCTGAGATCATGACTTGAGCCGAAGGCAGACGCTTAACCCACTGAGGTACCCAGGTGCCCCGAGACCTTCTTTTGATACAGATTTCTTTCTCTTGTTAGACCTCGGGTAAGTCTTGATAAAACACTGAAGACAAGCTGTCTTTCTTATCCAAAAATTCAGTTTTCCTCTCTCTTGTCAATTTCCTTCAGTCTGATCTCAGAATCTTTAGTACTTTGCTTGCCCGTCTCTTTCCTTTGAGAAAAAAAATGATCCCAGTTCCCAAAATGCAACCTTAACCTACCCCTGCAATCTCCAAGGCAAAAAGCTCACTGAAACCCTCAAGGACACACATTATCTATTACCAACTGCCTTTCGGTGTCTGGGAAAAGTCCAGGTGCCTTAGGAGCTAAGCTTTGTTTTATTATGTTTTTATTTCTCCTTCTAGCAGCCCTCAACCACTGATATTAGGTCTCTTTTAATCTTACTTTCTCTAATATATTATTCTTTATGCCCTTTATCTTGTTTCAATATAATTCTTAAATTACTAGTTGGCTAATTCACTTAGGTATTGTCATGACTTTCTGAGAAATTTTATTGCCATGTCTTATTTTTCTTCCATCAGTTCTCAACCTATTCTAAACAATTTCTGCATTCTATTAAAACTGGCCATTGCAGAGTTCACTTGTTTCTGCTCTGTCTTGTTTCACTGTTTTCATCCTGATCCCATACACAATGAGATTGGGATCGCTATTTCCCAGATTCCTCTGAACCATTCTGCCTGCCATCAGACCCAGTGCATCACACACAATGCCTGGGCTGGTATTGTTTCTCCTGCTTATTGGCCATTGCCCGCCATGAATGAGAAAGCAATCCTCTACCACAGCTACAAACACACAGCCTGCCTTATCTGCCTGCTTCGTAACACACAGTCTGTTAAGAAATAAGAAATTCAATTCTGCTGGCCACTACTGGCCCCTTGGATGTTTGCACACTTTTTTTTTTTTACACTAATGCAGCGATGTCTTTGAGTACTTTTTCTAATTGAAGGACTTATAAAGGATTCCAGTAAATAATTTTACTAAACTTTCCAGGGAAATTTCAGTTTCAGGGTCAAAGAGAAAGATTTTTTCTGTCGGATGCAATACTAGATAAGAAGAAACACAATGAAAGTGCATCAGTAGGGTAGAGCTGAAAAGGCATTAACTACCTCCAGTTTATGGACTGGATTGCTATGATGTAATTAAAAGAATGAATTAGATATATACCAATCATTTTGAGAAATATTCACAAGGTTTTAGTATGTGAGAAAGACAAGAGACAGCCAAGTAAGTATTTGATCCTACTGTTCATAAAAAATAGGGAAAAAATTTTATATGTGCATATATATCCAAAACAATGATCCTATATTTATTACATATTAACCATATTTTAGATTCTTAAAAAAAACTTGAGGAAAACGTAGAAAAATACAAAAGATTAATAGCATGGGTTAGGTAAAGAAGAATGATGTGTAGTAGGAGAGAAATATAAGAGGAGGAGGGAGAGATAAGACAAAATAAAAAATGATTTAAAGTCTGGGATTAAAAGATAGCCTGTGATATGATTCCCTTCGTAGGTATATAAAAAAAGATGCATGTAAGAATGTTCACCCAAACATTATTGTTACCACCTCAGGGAAGTAAGGGTCAGGTTGATTTCTATTTTCCTGAAGACTGTGTTTTTATGAAGTTTGAATTTTTTTCCAATAAGTAGGTATCAGCTAAATGATTGAGAGGGCGAAATAATGCTGTTTCCATTGTGGATGAAAAAGAAGAAAGACGTAGACGACTGTCTTGTCATCATGCCGATTCTGTTCTGGCTGATACACTTTTGGACGTCTGGGTTGAGACCTGCCAGTGTGGGTGTAGCTGGCTTAGAGAGGAACAGACGGATGCGAAAAGTTGAACCCACCTGTTTTGTGTGAGGCTTGGACATGTTGGAGGGCAGAATAGCCACAAAAACATTTCCAGACTTTCCTGTTGGCAAAACCAGTCAATACAAGGACGCCCTCCTAAGCTGAAGGTAGTAATTGTAAAGGGACTGAATTTTTCTTTCCCAGTGCAGGTAGGACAATTTTTGCCAACATGCTCAGCAGCTGACCGTGGACCCAAATGGGCTGTCAGGGTTCAAATCCTCTTCCCATTCCAAGTTTTTCGGTCTCTTCATCTATGAATCAGGCATAATCATTTAACCTAGTATACAGGTTAGCCAGGAGACTTAAACCTCAATATACCACCCTGGAATTCATCCCTGCCCTGGTGTAGGTGGTCAGTGTGGTAGCAATTATGCGTGTGTGTTTGTCATTTTGGGGAGCATAACAAAGATTTAATTTAAGATATTTCCTTCGATTGTTATTATTTATTTAATTAACTGTTCTTATTCAACAACTCACAGCTTATAAATCCATGTTGGAGGAGAAAAGGAGCTTGAAATCACCTTAAATATTTAAATTTTGAGACCAAACCTCGGAATGTATCATTTATTCAACAAACACAGAGGCTTACAATGTCTGCATGCTGTTACCTCCAGGATCAGGCTATTTGGAGATAATAAAACTTGGCCTTTCTTCATATCTCCAGCAAGTGAGTCCCAACTCCCAATCTATATTTAATCAAAGCATATGCATTAGTTTACTATGTTTAAAGCATGATCTTTCCCTATCTCAAACCTCCTTAAACTAAAAAGGAGAAATACCAAATGAGAAGAGAAAACCAGTGTGAAAAATTTTTTAAAGTGTTCTCCAAGTTGGTGTAAGAGTAGATATTGATCACTATTTCCCCCTATCCCTAGAGGTAGCCTTCTTTTCATAGGTAACAAAGAAAAATACGCCAAAAATCGCAATTTGAGGGTATCTAAGCCATTCCTGATTAGGAGATAAGTTGCAGAGCGTCAGCTGTTCTCTTGGTCTACCATTTCCTTCTTAAACTTCCTGATAGCATCCATATGTTCTCTAAACTCTGAAACAACACCCCATCTTGAAATCTAGTTCAAGATTTTTACGTAGTGCCTATTCCCCATCCACAGAAAGGCCAGAGAACTTAGTATCACAACATTTGAAGCTGAAAGGGTTTTTGCCCTGCTTCCCACTGGCATCATTATTCACAAACATCAGAGCAATGAGCTTAAACAGCTGCTACCCTGGTTGTTCTAGGGTAACTAGTGAGATGAGGAGTTGCAGGGGGGTGGGTTAGTGTTCTTCTCCTGCGCTGGGAAATGTACTAAGCTAACACCTTCCAGCTTCTCTTCTCCCCTCATTCATTCTTACCCAGGGAATGAGGCAGGAGGTATGTGATTGTTAATTTAAGATAGTGACCCTCAAATTTTTTGGTCTCAGGATCCCTGTGCACTCTTAAAATTCATAAATAAACCCGAAGAAATTTAGTGGGGGAGGTTATATTTATTGATATTTACTGCATTCGAAATTAAAACTGAGAACTTTCAAGATTACTTATTTTAAAATAACAAGAATAAATTCACCATATGTCAACATAAATAACATTTTTATGAAAGAATGTATTTGCCAAACAAGATTGTAGTGAGAAGAGCACCATTGCTTTACACTTTTGCAAATCTCTTTAATGTCTGACTTAAGAGAAGGCACATGAATTTTCTTATCCATCTTTTGTAATATTACACCTATGTGACCTCTGGAAAATTCCACTGAATGCTCTTGAGAGAAAGAGAGTGAAAATGCAAATACTTTCGACCTCAGGGAACTGATGACCATACTCTGAGAATCCGTGGCTTGGCCACTTGGTCCACTTCCTTTGGGATCTGCCTTCACCTCGAGGAGAGCTTTTCTTTCAGCTCTATCCTCCACCCAATGGAAGGTTCTCCTGTGCTTTCTGGAATGGAGAGGCCCTACTCTGAGCTTGGTTTAGGAAGCATGCCTTATCGGCAGTGTACATCACCTGTGCTCTCCAACATCTCCATCAGGAATAAAGCTGGAGTCTTCATCTTCATCTGCCTGATTCTTTTGCCTTTCTCTAGGTTATTTATGACCGTGGTGGGGAGTGGGGGCCCCTTATAAGAACCCTTAAGCACCGATAATACTGACCACATTTACACCCATATGGGCCTCAGAGTGCTTAGCATTTGCCAAGACCCCACATCAGTGTGTCCCTGACAGGATGCTGAGGACAGGAAGTTCAACCCAGCCTGGGGACCCACCAAACCAGAAACAAGGAGGCCTCTCGGAGCAATTTCAACTTGATTTAAACATCAACACTGCTAAAGAGCAGGCCATCTTGTAAACAACTTAAAAGGCTGCCATGTAGAGGGCCCACGTGGTTTCTGCTCTGGCAGAACGAGAGAATGAGAGAATCAGAGCAAGCTGGGAGAAAAGAGAAATTATGGGATAATCATGAACCTCAGGGTTTTCTGCTAAAGCCCAAAACCAATTCTTTCTCCCACTTTGCAGCATATATGGAGGAGGGTGTTAGTTTGGTTCTGACCATCTCCATCCCTGGTAAAGGACAAAAAGAGAGGGAGGAAGGGGCTCTGTGAGTCCCTGCAAGGGGGCACGGGGACCACACCGCATTCTCAGTGCCTGCTGGCTGAGCAGCACCACATACACACACACCATCTCTAGGGGCCTGGTTTCTGATTTAACATTCCTTTGTTTGCTTAGACCCAATGATCTAGAGGAAGGCTGTTTCCCCATCACATCCTGTTAACCCCGACCCCAGGAACAACTTCAGGGCACCAGACAATTTTTCCTTAAGGATTTCCACTTGTCTAGGAACAAAGGCGCAACTTCAGGATTACTTTCTCAAAGTGAAAAGGTCAAAGTGTTTCCTAGTTCACCTTTGTTTTGGTCACCATGGCCCTAAAATGTTGCTGAATCTGAGATACCTTCTGTAGTTTGCCAAAATAATACCCTTCCAGTCCAAGCCTTCTTCCTCGGGCAAAGCGAGATCTCCACATCAGAATACAATGGTTCTGATGGGCTGATGATTTATCCTCACCAAGACTATGAACAGAGAATTAAACTTGACTAGTTTATCAGAAGGAAATGGAGCTTGACTCGTCAATACATCTTGTGGTGTTTCGAGAAATAAGGCTAGGGTGTGCCGTTAATAATAAAATAGCAACAGTTCTAAATCCCATTGACTTTCATTTCAGAGGTAGAGCATGGCTTAACTTTGCTTTACATGTCTGGCTTGAGCTAACGTTCTTAGACTCAGACCCTGCTAGTTACTTAATTGTCCAAGTCACACTTGTCACAGGTAAACCTGAGGGACTTTCAGATCTCTTCGATTTCAAAAGGCAGCTTCTTCAGGAAGCCTATACCAGGTTTTGAGGACCTATATCTCCACAACCCCCACCTGGGGGAGCTCCAGGGACAAGGAGCTGACGGTATTTGACTGCTCCCTAGAAAGGTATGTGTACAAGCAATGCTAGGCAGCATAACATCAAACTAATTTTCATCCATCTTCTTGACTTCTGTCCTTACCATCAATCTTGGTCCATCTCTTAAGAAGGTCCTGCCACCCTAAGTATTGATGTATTTATTTAATGAACATGTATAGTATTTAATATGTGCAGACATTATTGAAAGCATTTCACTAATAGTAGATCATGCAATCTTCATAATAACCTAATGAGGCAGATACGGCTATGATCCCCACTTTACAGACAAGGAAACTAAGGCACAGAGTGCGAGGTAACTGTCTCCTGGCTGTGTGGGAACTCAAACTCGGGCATCTGGCTCCAGAGCCCGGGCGCTTTGGGGTTTAGCCCTGACCTTGGCTGAAGGATCCTGCCCTGGAGTATTTTGTAGAAATCTCCAAGATAAACCATTGCACAGGTCTCTGCACACCCTAACCCTTCCTTTTGTAAACTAGACACTGCTCCCCACTCAGTGTATGTGTAGCTCTAAATGTCTCTTTCCCTTTCCCAAACGTTCCCTTCACCTAAGATAAACGCAAATGGCCACCAGCACACAGGGCCTTCCAAACAAGTAAAACACTTGTAACTACGCCACTGAAGTCTTCCACAGACCTTCCCACAGAGGAGATTATTTAAACTGGTGTAATACTCCGAGGGACACAGATACAACATGCGGCTTTCCACTTTCAATTCCATTGTCTCGTCGAAGCACTTGACCGCACTCCACGTCACAGAACATCAATGACAAAAATGGAGACCATTATAATCCTTCAAATGTTCCTTTGTAGGCACAGTCCTTCACCTGAAGTGTCCTTCACCTGTTGGTCTGAAGTTTCTGGCTTGCCTGCCAGAGCTAAGGGCTAAGTTAATAACCTGGACAATCCTTTCATCCGTTTTATCTGGTAAACCTTCAACCCAAGTAAACTCCGAAAGTATATCAACAGCTATGAAAAGGCATTTATGCCCCCCTGGTATGAACTGCCTCCGGCATCCATATGGGGCACCTCGAATCTGTTCTGTGAGAGACCCAGTCGATCTGTGTGGACAACAGGCAAAGTGGCCCACACAGGCCTTCTACCCCAAGGGTTGTCTCACCTTTTCACTCCTCCTGAGGTCTCTGGAGAGATACACCCCAAATACCACCACCACCCCTACCACAGAGTAAGTGTGACTGAACACTCAGAGAACTTCAGAAGCCTCTGAGGAGTGTTTAGAAGAGCATCTTTATTTCAGACACCAACTCAGACTGGGGGGAAATAAGCGAATTCAATACCCAAAAGATGAGTTAAAATTGAAGTCTGGGTTAGTTGGCCATTTATGGTTCATCAATAATAGCCGAATGTTTCCATAACATGTGAGAGTTGCATTCATTTAGGGTGAGAAGTATTAACAAGCTCCTGGATAAATTTTGATCAAATTTATACTTTTATAACTGATCCAAACCCTTTATTTAAAAAAAATGAGCCAATTTAGCTGTCAAACATAAAATATTCATTTTGTAATTCATATAAGTAATGATCTCCAGCACACAGGCTAGTTTAATTTTCTATGTGAATTTCATTATTTACATTTTCTTCCTCCCTAGTTGCAGGCAGGATTGTGACAGCTGTCCAGAGGTCCCAATTAAACACTTAAACTGGTCCCTATTATGCCCACAAAAGCACTTAAAAATCATCACCTGAAAACAGCCTTCACTAAACAGCTACCAAACACATTCTGACCCTCCCGATCACTGGCCATAACAAGCCACTCACACATGCATGCCAGTTACGAACCTTCTACTCTACTAAGTAGGGAACAAAAGACAAGCAGATCCAAGTTATTTGGGGCTCCACTTCTTTATTAAAGAAAAAAACCCACAAATCTTTATGAAAAACAGAACGCAGTGTATACCCGGAACCCCAATATATCCATCCAATGGGCATGTGGGTGATTCTGACGTACCCATGTCCCCTCTCAGACCTCCCAGCCTGCATTCAACAGGGCACATGGCCCGCAGGGCATGTCTCTTGGGCCCTGAGACACACTATCAGAACTCAGAGACATGCCCAGCACTGCTTCTGTTTTGGAGTTTACAGCATCTTTCATGTTTAATCTCTCCAGGATGGTCCCCTGACTGGCTGTCACAGAGCCAGCCTTCACCTGCACCAAAACTGGGAATTTCTTCTCCTTACTCTATACAGGCTTTAAAAATCAAATAAATGCTCGTGAGCAACATTTAAGGGAATACTGAAAGATCATTCCACCCCGAAAGAAAATCATCCTCCCAAGATCATGAAGTCTCACTGTGTTTTCCTTCCAAAGCTGATGCAATGAGACCAGATGAAGGGCTCCTGTTGCAAAAAAAAAAAAAAAAA
>NW_022631008.1:17052848-17069467 GCF_010015895.1 Lontra canadensis
TAAACATAAACAAAAACAGCAAAACCCCGCCACGTTCTTCCTCGCGACCCGACCCACGTCGCTCTGGACGAGGCGCGGACTCGGGTTTGAAGGCCGAGTTAGTGCCTGAAGCGCAGCCTAGAGGGCGGCTTGGGGCACTGCGCCACCCCCGGCTGCTTCCCGCGCGTACCCGCGCAGAGTGCGGGGCGTCCTCGGGGGACGGGGGGACGGGGGGGCGGGGGGGGCTTTCACTTCTGTCCCGAGCGGCGAACCGAGACTGCGGCGCTCCTTCTCCGAGCCTCGGGTTTCAGCTGGAGCGGGAGAAACCTGCGGTGCCCGCGGGCCAGTCTCACGCACGGAATTCCGAGCAGAACTTGAAGTTCTCGTATCTCACACCCGAAGAACTGCGACAGACCGCGAGGAGGGCGCGCGGCTGCGGCGTGGGGGGCCCACGGCCCACAGCCGCAGCCGCAGCCGCTCCGCAAGCCGGCGGCGTGTGAGTGTCCTCTTTGAGCCAGCTTTTGCCAGCCCGCCCGGCCTCGGAAGCCCAGGGAACGAACCTCTACTTAAGTTAAGAGTTCCGATGCCCTATTACATACTCTGCCTGACGTCTCCACACACTGCCAACCCTAACATTGTTGCGTGGCGAATGCGGGGCTGGGGGTGGGATTAGCAAAGGAAAAATTAGGACTAGCAAAGGAAAAATTAATTTCCCACTACGTTTATTGCAACTGTATCCTCCTGCCACTTGTGTCTTACTTAAGGAAAATGTTAGACTTCACCAGACAGTTCAACTGACAATTTCAACATTTCCACCTACAAAAGTTTCCTAACGGAAAAAGTCTTCCGTCTCGATAAGCATGCATTTTCGTTTGTGTTTCATAATATACAGAACTTTATTACCCGCCGTGGGACACAGAAAACCAATCACTACATTTTACAGTCACCCTCATCGATTTTCTCTATCTATCCTTAGGATTGAATACTTAAATTGACTGCAGGTTTATTCAGCTGTGGCTTTAACTCTTTGACTAAGGGGAATTATTTTACACATTCAAAACTTTAAAAAAATAAGGAAATAATTATGATGAAAATAGTGTTTGGAGTCTTCCTGGTCTTGCTGCAAGAACTGACTGAGGTGCACCAAATCCTTGACCTTAGACAATTTTCTCCCAAACATCAAAACTTTGGTCTAATTCCAAATGTGAGCCTGGGACCACGAAAGTGAACTGGACAATCTTTTCCTGCACATGACCCTGTCTTTCTTCGCAACGGTCACCAAGCTTCACAGACCTTTTGAAACTGTTTACAGTCACTTGGCAGTGCTCCTGAAAACATGGGGGAAGATGGTATGTGAAGGGCCTGGAAGGGCCTAGAATGATGCTAATCAACCAGAGCACAGCTGCTCCATAATAAGCACCCATTACGTGTTCATGGAAAGCATGAATGATGCGTGAATTAATGTACGGTGCTCACTGTGAGAGGTCTGTTACTCAAACTTTAACAGACGATTATGAGTTCCGAACTCTCTTTTATCATCATTTATGTCTTTATCACTAAAACGCTTCCTGCTTTGGGAATTTGACGGCAGCTTGGTACAGTCCTGAGGGCACCTGCTTCGCTCTGATTTCGGCACCCGGGGTGGTAGTGCCAGGCAGAGGGCCAACAGGATCCACAGAGGAGCTGTCCAGCGGCTCCTGCCTCTTGCCAACAGCTTCTGGAACCCGCCCCGAGGCGCGTGGGTGTATTCACTTCAGCGAGGGCTTCTGTGGCCGGGCGTGGCTATCTGTGAGTGCGTTATCCCAAGGTCACCCCGACCTCTAAGAAGGTATTGGAGCGGCCTGAAATGTCCACAGGAAAGAGGGAAAGATCTTGCGCGGGGATCTGGGGCGAGCCTTTCCTCTCCGCCTCCTTAGGAAAACAGCCTGGCCGCCTGAAGGGTCCAGCCCCCGAAAGACGGGGGAGAGACCCCCGACCCCATCCATTCCAAGCCCCAGAGGAAGCCTGGGCGCTCCTCCACCCCGCGCTCGGGCCATAGGCGCAGAGGCGAGGCCTGCGGTGAGGCCGGCTGTCCGGTGAAGCCTCTTTGGTCACCGCAGCAGACTTCGCAGCGCCGAGTGTGGTGTCGCCCCAGTTAGCACAGGGATTGGGACCTCCTTCTTAGGCGTCGGGGGAGGGTCTCGGCCATACACGCAAAGATCCCCGGCGTTCCTCTCAGTGCTACGGCTTGCTCAGCCTCCGTCCGAGGTCACGCAATTTTGCTATGGTGCTGGAAAAGCAAATGGGGGGACTGATGGGGTCACACTTTATTCCTTTCTCACTTCTGTGTTTGTCTGAGGGAGATTTGCTTGGAACTTTCTTTACCCGATCGTCACTTAGATGTAAGGAAGTATAATCTTATGCCCGAGCAATTTTTTTTTTTTTTTTTTTTTGGTAGATGACCGCATTTAATCATTGGAAAAGTCTGGCTAATTGCATTGCTCCAGAAAGAGGAATCTTTCTGAGATCCCAGCACTCATTGTAACATTCGATATTTCTAGAATGTAGAATAGTTTGTTGGAATTTATTTTCCAAAAAGGAGGTAGAGTTCTGATGCTATTACTAATTTCCAACAAATACAGAAGGGAAAATACTAGGTACAAAAATTAGTGAAAACAACTATTGAAAACTGGTTCCTCTTTTTTATTGTCTTCCAGCAATTGTCTTCCTATTTCAATCCCCATTTTTGCAAGAGAAAAAGCAAAGCAAAATATCCACATCTTATACTTAAATTACAGATATTGTCATCAAATTATTCAAATGAACATCTGAAGTTTCTTTTCTCTTTGATTTGGAGATCTAACTACCTATTGAAAAGTAGGTAGAAACTTTGGGCAGAAGTTATTTCTCCCCTATTGGGCAGAAACTTTCTTTAGGACAGGACTCACCAGTAGCTGAAGCACTGGTTCTTTTCAATTTATATATGCAAGCTAAACCTTCCTTGATCTTCTCAGATGGAACAATTCTACCAAACAAAGTAGGAAGTATTCCCTAATTTGGAGTGTGTTTTGGAAGGAATAAGTTTGCTGAGAGCAAAAGCTCTTCTTTTCTTTTCCAACTAATACCATTTTTATGCAAGTATCTAGTTTTAAAATGAATTTCTCAGCCTACCAGATTTCTGTATCTTTAGTCTTAGATTCATTTTGTAATATAAAAAAGGGACAGATTCTTAATTTTAACTTTCTCCAGTGTTTATTACTTGGGTGCCAAGAAAGAGATGCCATAGGTTAGGGCTTTGAAGAAATTACAACCATCCTTACTTCAGAAATTCTTTCCAACTTAGAAGAGCATAAAACTTTCTTCCTGAGATCAAGCAATATTTACTTTTCTTTTCCATGTGTTATCCCCCAGCCTTCCATCCTAATAACAGGAAGTCTTGAGAATTAGTTTTCCATTATATAGACAGAATGAAAACAAGTAGGAGTGGTTTTCATGGTCAACACATTCGTTGAACTTACTTTATTGTCCTTGTAAATATTGTGTGGAGTCTAGTTAATTCTCCACTGTCATGATCTTTATCATATAAAATAATAAAATTAGTACTTTGTCAGTAATGTTGTACAGCATTTAAGCAATATCAGTAATTTCTAAAATTGCTTTATTGGCTATATGGGAGCTTAAGCCTTGACAGCATAGCTATGGTTCCTTAAAATGGACTAAATTTGAATAAAGTGTAGCCTGTGCCTTTAGTATTCTCATTATTATATAAACATTTTGTTACTTTGTACAACTCTTTAAATATTTCAGTTACCTTTAAGATTTAATTTTTTAATAGGGCAGAGGGAGAGGGAGAGAGCATCTCAAGGAGACTCTGTGCTGAGTGCAGAGCCAGAGATGGGGTGGGTGCTCCACTTGGGGCTCCATGCAGGGCTCTGTCTCACAACCCTGAGATTAAGGGCTCTGAGATCATGACCTGAGCCAAAAGCAAGAGTCAGGCGCTTAGCTGACTGCACCACCCAGGGACCCCTCAGTTGCCTTTAAATTGTTTTGTCCTTAAGCGCACCAAAACTTTAAGAGCTTACCCATAGGCTATGTCTACAGAGAATTATTAGAAATAATAACTTGACCTGAATTAATGTTTGCTTTTGATGACTTGAAAGTGACATTGTGGGATTTCCCCCATTTTTGGGGAATTATTTAGTTGTTATAATGAGAGAGGAAGTATCTCTCCTTTATTGGACCATAAAATGTTGAGGCCAAGGAAGCTCAAATATGGCTAGAGTATAGGAGTAAAAAGGAGACCTGAAATAAGAACCCACATCTCTCAAATGTTCACCTGTTCCAGTATCATTAAGTATCAAGTTAAGATATCTTGTGGAATTTATTTTAATTGGGCAACTTAGAAGAGTCATATTTATTTTATTTGACTTATATTGTACATATATGTGTGTGTTTTTAAAAAATATCTGAAGCTTATGGATTCCTGGGTGGCTCAGTGGGTTAAGCCTCTGCCTTCGGTTCAGGTCATTATCTCAGGGTCCTGGGATCAAGCCCTGCATCGGGCTCTCTGCTCAGCGGGGAGTCTGCTTCCCCTCCGCCCCCCTCTCTGCCTGCCTCTCTGCCTATTCGTGATCTCTCTCTCTCTCTCTGTCAAATAAATAAATAAATAAATAAATAAATAAATAAATAAAATCTTTTAAAAAAATATCTGAAGGTTAGGACCTGGAGCCTCCTGATGTTCCTTTGGTTCTGAGATATCTGACTTCATGAGATGCAATACAAATAAGTTTTCAAGAGTTGTCTGGTAACTAGGTTATAGTGGTGTTTGGTAGGACTTTGTTAAAAGGTGGAAGTTCAGTCAGGGTTGGGAGAAAAAATGGTTGCCCAGAGGAGGTGATCAATTCAAATTAGACTATAAACTACCTTGATTTCAATCTCCAGAATCAAAACTCTTTGGATGAATGCCCCTAAAAGCTCGTTTAGATCCTGCTCACTCAAATTTACTGGGGCCCTACCACTACTCATGTGAGAACTGGTGGCCATGCTGAGGGTGACCCTTCAGGTCAGCCTTCCTGCCTGTAGTCATCCACATATATATTATATATACATAATGGAATACTACTCAGCCACCAAAAAGATGAAGTCTTACCATTTGCAGCTATGTGGTTGGAACTAAAGGGTATTATGCTAGCAAAATAGGTCAGTCAGAAAGATAATTACCGTATATCTCACTGGTATGTGGAATTTAAGAAGCAAAACAGAGGATCATAGGGGAAGGGAGGGAAAAATGAAATAAGGTGAAATCAGAGGGGGAAAGAAACCCTAAGAGACTCTTAACTATAGGAAATAAACCGAGGGTTGCAGAAGGGAGGTGGGTGGGGGGAAGGGGTAACTGGGTGATGGGCATCAGGGAGGGCACATGATGTAATGAGCACTGGGTGCTACATACAACTGATGAATCACTGAACTCTACTTCTGAAGCTAATAATACGCTATTTGTTAATTAATTGAATTTATATAAAATTAAATAAAATGAGATATTTCTAAAAATGGAGAGGGCTGGACTAGACAGCCATTAGGGCCTTCTCAGTTTTGTGATTTGATGAGAATTGAGGATAGAGGGACGCCTGGGTGGCTCAGTTGGTTAAGCAGCTGCCTTCTGCTCGGGTCATGATCCCGGCGTCCTGGGGTCGAGTCCCACATCGGGCTCCTTGCTTGGCGGGGAGCCTGCTTCTCCCTCTGCCTCTGCCTGCCATTCTGTCTGCCTGTGCTCGCTCTCTCTCCCTCTCTCTCTCTGACAAATAAATAAATAAAAATCTTAAAAAAAAAAAGAATTGAGGATAGATAGGATTAGGGATTGAATTGTTAAGCCTGTCTTCCAATATGCCAGATGTTTTCAGGGCTATGTTGCCACTGGCCATACTGATTTAACCCTCAGTTAACTCAGCAATTTTCCCTTCCTCTTCTTTGAGCCATTAATATTTTCCTCTTGAGTGAATCATTACCATGATCAGACAAGACAGCTGTAGTATCAACCAAACTTTGAAAACTCTTTGATCTCATATCCCTCTAAAGTTACCACGCTATATTATCTGGTTCCCTTTATAGCAAAACTCATTTAAAAGGTAGCTTATGGTCACTGTCCCTTCTTCTGCTTTTCCCTTTCTCTTTTGAACCCCTTAGTCCATTGGAAACTCCAGCCAAAGTCAGCTTTGCCCACCATGTTACCAGAATGATCTAACGATCAACTCTTATTTTTTAAAAAAGATTTTATTTATTTTAATGATCAACTCTTAATCCTGTTACTTGACCTTTCAGGAGCATTTGACAAAGATCGTCTTTCTCTTTTTTTCTAGAAACCTCAGTTCCAGGACATTACTCCTTTGGTTCTCCTTCTACTTAACTGGTTGTTCTGCTGTCTTTCCGCTGGTTCCTCCTCATCTCGCTGACTTCTAAAAGTTGAATTACCTCAGGGCTCAGTCCTTGGATTTTTCATCTTTCTCTGAACTCATTCCTTTAACAATCTCATCCATTATCATGACTTTGAGTACATACTTTATGCTGATGACTTCCCAGTTTATATCTCTAGTCTGAATGCTCCTCTAGTCTAAATTTGTATGTTCCAACTTCCTAGTTAATTCCCTCTTCACTTGAATGTTTAACGGACAGCTCAAATTTAACATGAACTGCTCCGTCTGTGCTTTTCATCTTAGCAAATGACAAATCCATACTAACAATTTGCTCATTCCAAAAACCTAAGTGTCATCTTTGATTCCTTTTTTCTTTCATACTCTAACTCAACTCATCAGGAAAAATTGGGGGCTCTGCCTTAAAAACATCTTCAGAAGTTTACCTCTTCTCATCAACACCACTACCCTGGTCCAAACCACCATCATCTCTCTCCTGGATATTGTTGTAGTCTCCTAACTAGTCTTTGTTTCTACTTTTGTCCCTTTTAGTTTATTGTCAATATTGTAGCCAGTGTGGTCCTTTTAAATTAAAATTCTAATGTGTTACACACATGTTCAAAACTCTGTAATGATTTCCCACATCACTAAAGTAAAATCCACAGTTCTTAAGATGACTCAGAAGGCCCTACATGAAGAGGTCCAATTATTTTCTTTCTAATCTCATCTACCACTCTTTCTCTCACACCATCTTTTCTAGTCATATTGGCCTTCTTGCTATACCTGGAACTTACTAGGCACACTTTTACCTCAGAGCCTTTGCACATCCCCCAGATATCTTACATGGCCTTCTCCTTCTCATCCTTTGAGTCTCAACTGTCCTCTTATCAGAGAAACCTTTCCTAGCCTTCTCATAAAATAGCACATTCCTCCATCAGTACTTTACCATTTAACTTGCTTTTATCTTTTTTAAATACCATTTATCATTTCAGATGTTTAGTTACCTAAAGAAGAACTGTTCTAAGGCTGGTTATTTAAAAGACAAGTCACTGCCCTCCTTTGAATGCTGGTTTCTTTCTTCTTTCTTTCTTTAAAAAATTATTTATTTATTTATTTATCTATTTATTTGACAAAGAGAAAGAGATCACAAGTAGGCAGAGAGGCAGGCAGAGGGCAGAGGAAGCAGGCTCCCTGCTGATGTGGGGCTTGATCCCAGGACCCTGGGATCATGACCTGAGCCGAAGGCAGCAGCTTAACCCACTGAGCCACCCAGGTGTCCCTGAATGCTGGTTTCTATCCTCAGGTTTGTTCCCTCATGATTGATTATTGCTATTCTAAAAATCTCGTCTTCACACAACACTCAAAGACAGAAATAATGGGACTCTTTCCTTTTGGACACCTCTTTTTAAGATCAGGCTAAGCTTTTCCCATTATTTCCAGAAAACTTGCCTTCATGTCTTTTTGGACTGTATCATCTCACATGTCCATTCCTAAAGCAATCACAAACAAGAGGAAAAGAACTGCTGTGACTGAGGTAAACTAATCAAGATTCACTTCCTGAGATTTAGAGGGTTTTAGCATTCCCTAAAACACTTAACCAATACAGTCTAGGTTCTATTTTTTTTTTTTTTAGATTTTATTTATTTATTTGACAGACAGAGATCACAAGTAGGCAGAGAAGCAGGCAGAGGAGGAAGCAGGTTCCCTGCTGAGCAGAGAGCCCATGCAGTACTCAATCCCAGGACCCTGGCATCTTGACCTGAGCTGAAGGCAGAGGCTTTAACCCACTGAGCCACCCAGGTGCCCTACAGTCTAGGTTCTGTTAGCAAGAAAGAAGCGGGGACAATGACAGTTGGATGGACATCTCAATAGTGTTTCCTACACTTGTGATGAGTCAAAACTCCCATTTTGTTGGCTATTTTTTGTCTAAATAGGTTGCTCTCACATTTCTAGGTAGCTGCTCATTTAAATCAAGGCAGTTCCTCCCATTTATATCTATTGTATTTAATCGTGTTCACTCATAGGAAGTATTATCTCTTACTTGTTGCCAAATAGTGAACCACTTTGAAACTTAGAGGTATAGAACTATTTATTTACTCACTATTTTGCAGTTTGGTCTGGGCTTACCTGGGTGGATCTTTCGCTGGTATCATCTAGGCTTATTCAAGTGACTGTAATCTTTCGGTAGGCAGCTGGGGGCTGGGCCTTTCTCTCTCTCCATGTGATTTTTTATGTTTATGGAGATGAGATCAGGCTTCTTCACATGGTCATCAACAGTATATCAAAAAGGGCAAGCCCCAAAGTGCACATACTTATCAAGTTTCTGTTGGTGTTACATGTGCTCATGTCCCATTGAGCAGAGCAAGTCACATGGCTAAGTGCAGAGTCTTCCTGAGAGGATACTACACGTGAACATGGATACCAGGAGGCTTGATCTGAGGAGGATGATTATGTACCAGTGGACCACAGGAGAAGACTATTGAAAAGAGAAGAAAAATTACTGGAAGAATTGTGAAACTCAAAGCATTCTTTTTAGAATGCTATATAACTTCTCTAAGATGTGACAGAGTGAGATGCAAAAATGAGAATTCAGCAGGGTAAAACTCTTACTTTGCACAATTTAGTATATATTTAAAAATTAATAAGTTAATTATCTAAAAATGAATTCAAGTATGGTTGAAGGTAATAGAACCAGGTATGGGATAAAAATGAAGTATCTTCAAGGTGCCTAGGTGCCTCAGTCAGTTAAGCATCTGCCTTTGGCTCAGGTCATGGGATTGAGTCCTGCATTAGGTTCCCTGCTCAGTGGGGAGCCTGCTTCTCCCTCCCCTTTGCCCCTTCCCCCACTGTGTTCTCACTCTGTCTGTGCTCTCTCTCTCTCTCAAATAAATAAAAAATCTTAAAAAAAGAAGAAAAAGTTAAAAAAAGAAGCATCTTTCTAAATTTCTTTCTCTCTCTCTCTCTTTTTTTTTTTTTTTTTTTTAAGATTTACTGATTTATTGGAGAGAGAGGGACAGCAGAAGCGGGAGGGCCAGAGGGAGAAGGAGAGAGGATCTCAAGTGGACTCTTCACCGAGCATGGAGCTGGATTTGGGGCTGGATTCCAGGACTCTGAGATCATGACCTGAGCCGAAACCAAGAGTCAGACACTTAACCGATTCAGCCACCCAGGTGCCCCAATATTTTTCTTTAATTAATTAATTAATTAATTAAATTGTTTTCCAAGATATTTTATTTGTTTATTTATTTGAGAGAGTGAGAGAGTGTGCACGCGTGTGTGAACCTGTGAGGCGGGGGCAGGGGCAGAGGGAATCTCAAGCAGAATCTTGAGCAGACTCCCTGCTGAGCACGAGTCCAGTTCTGGGATGGATCTCAGACCTGAGCTGAAACCAAGAGTCAGATGCTTACCTGATTGAGCCACCCAGGTGGTCCCTAAATATTTTTCTTATACAAAACAACGAAGCTTTGTCCTGATTTAGTATTTGTCTATTGGTCTTATTTTACCCAACATCACTGGGTTGTAAAAACAAAAGTCAAGTTGTTCTTTAAAAAGAACGAGAAACTTGCCTTCAGCCTGTCAACTTAATTAACTACTTGGCTACATATCCTAAAAACACATGTGCTTTCTGCCCTGGGTTAAGAATGGAATAAGTGACTTCTGAGAGCTTCTCTTCTGTTATACCGCTCTTTTTGTGACTAGTAGACACTGAAATGTCTGTTAAGTCATCAGAGGAGAGAAAGTTTCTTGCTGAAATATATTTTTCCTTATGATGTCTTCATTCTGGATGCTCTCCCAGCAGAATCCATTTCTCCCGTGCTTGCAATTATACTAATCCACAAGTCATTCCATCTTTCTCTGTTGTTCAATTGTCAAGAATTCTAAGCTTCTTACTTTTCCTCCCTTCTCTTCCTCTTCTCTCCTGCCCCTCTAGCTCCTCTTTCTCTCTTCCCAGTTCTTTTTTATTATCATTTTCTCTCAAATAAACTCTTTACATGATTTAAAATTAAGCAGCTGAAATTAAATAAAGTCCTCTGTTGTCATTACCAGGGCTAAAATTATAGATCACATTGTTATGGCCTTTGGTTTGATCTTGGAAATCAGGGGACTACCTCCTTCATGTTCAGTGATGGGAAGCTGCTTTTTCACCATGCACTTAACACAATTTTGCATTTGTTACTTTTCCCGGAGAAGAATAAAATATGTCACATAGCTGTTTAATATTAGGGATGTCTAAATTAATCAGTTGTGAAAAATAAGAAACCGAAGAAGATTGATGGCATGCAGATAGTTTGATGTATTTTATTAAGAACTACACTACCAAAATATACTTAAATCTTGGGACAACTGATAATGTCTACAATTTAGACCACAGACCACAAATCCATGAATGCACACCAGTGTTGGACTGGATTCAAAGGATGTCTTTATTTAAAAAAATTAAACAGCAGTTTTCAGGAGAAGGGTTCCTGTTTCAGTAATAACTTATAATTTCCTTTTAATTCTCCAAGTATTTTGGGTAAAATAAAATCAGTGGTATCTCAATTTCAAAGATTTATTTATTTATAAATCTTCCAAATGCAAGAATTAACAAATTGCAAGGAAATCTAAAAAGTCATTTTTTTAATAACACACAAACAAATTCAAAACCCAAAAGGAAACAAACTAACATGTTCCATTTGTTAGTGTACCATTTAGGAATTGCTTTTAGCTGTGAGTAATGAGACCCTCTTTCCCCTCCTGCTCATTCTCCCTACAAACTCAAACAAATGGTCCAAAGACATCAGATTTATTCTGACCTAAAAGAAGTCCAGACATAGATAATCCAGTGTTGATGTGGTGGTTCCATTAAGTCATCTGGTGTCTTGCCTCCTTGTTTCTTTTTATTTATGCATCCTTAGCACATGGTTTCCATATACAGAAAACATTTCATGGACCAAGATGATTTCTGTAGCACCAGCCATTATGTCTGCATTCAGACATGAGAAAAAGCAAAAGAGGTCCAAGTTGTCTCCTTCGCCTCAGAAAACATTCTGCTTATATCACATTAACCAGAACTTACCCAAACACATCTAGTTAGGAAGAGTCTGGAACACATAGTCTTTGTTCCAGACAACAATAACCAGCTGTAATGTGATGTAGTCAGGGTTTTGTTAGAAGATGGGGACAATGGGACACCTCCGTGACTCAGTCCATTAAGTGTCTCCCTTCAGCTCAAGTCATGATTCCGGAGTCCTGGGATAGAGTTCTGACTCGGGCTCCCTGCTCAGCGGGGGCCTACTTCTACCTCTCCTGCTTCCCCTACTTTGCTCTTTCTCTCTTTCACTCTGTGTCAAATAAATAAATAAAATCTTAAGGAAAAAAAGAAGACGATGGGGAAAATGGGAAGCAAACAGAAGATTTTGCAACAGTGACTAAGGCAATGTGGAGAAATTACATCATGCTTTTTCTTGGCCACTAGAATCTATGAAAACCCTTCAATTCTAACTGCCTTGTACCTTCATCTATTGACTACCTACCTTGTGGCTTCATCCTTCCCCTGTTTGTGAGAAGCTCACTTTCTCATATTTCTTTTTGCATCTAGGTCATAGCAATGTGGTTTATGCTCTAAGTCAGAAGCTACTGTCCAGGACTTTGATTTGGAATTATGTAATGTAAAAAAGCAAATACTTGCATGGAATCCGTTTTTATGAAGGTAGTAGCAGAGATATCAAATTCCCTGAGGCAGTATTGGCAGAGGTCCATGCTCAGAGTCAGCAATGCAATTTATGGATCTGTGTCCTGTGCAGTGGCTAATCTCCAGTGGAGCCACCTGTGGTCTAAATTTGGCAGTTTTCCTGGGGGGTGGCGTGGTAGTCTCCAGGTCAGTCTTTCTGCCATTTGCTTAGAATCAGAACCACCTAATATCTTTTTATGATTCAAACTTTAAAAGAGGATTCTGATGTTTGTACGTGGACTAGTTTGCTAGGGTATCATAACAAAGTACCACAAACTAGGTGGCTTAAGCAATAGAATGTATTGTCTCACAGTTCTGGAGGTCAAAGTCAAAGTGTTGGCAGACTTGATTCCATCTGAACAACCTTGGATTTAAGGAAGGATCCATTCTAGGACTCTCTTTGGCTTGTAAATGGCCATCCTCACATTCATATGTGCTCCCTACATTCATATCTATGTCTAAATTTTCCCTTTGTGTGAGAACACCGTCACATTGGATTAGTGCCCATCCTAATGACCTCATTTTAACTTGCTTACTTCTGTGGTAGGGAAGTCTCAGTCTCCAAATAAGGTCACATTCTGAGGTACTGGGTGTTAGGATTTCAACATATGAATTGGGGGAGGGACACGATTCAACCCATAATACATAAGAATTTCCAATGAAGCACACATATCTTGGGACATCAAATTAGGGATACCATATCCCCAAACTCCATGATACAGGGGACTCACCCCTTCCCCACTGCCTTCCATCCCACCTATTGGTTTCAATAAGAGAAATAACGAGACTGCAAAGGTCAAGGATGAATGTAGAATAACTTCACTGATTTTCTTAGAGGAAGGTATTTGTATAAATATAGTGAATTTAGTCCACGTATAATTGATTTAACCACAGACCACAGTTGGTGGACTCTGTTCCAGTTAAGAAGAGGAGGAGTTTTATTCAATGCCACAGGAGGAACATTTTTGATTGTGACAGCTTTGGACACCGCCTGTGGGCTCCTTAGGCCTGGTGGGGCACCCCTATAGCTTTGAGAATTCCAGATGGCCTTTTAGATTGAAGACTCTACAACTCAGCACATTCTCTCTGGCTCATCTCTGCTACAGCTTCTTAAAAGATCATGTAACCAAAGGACCTATTTTTTCCCCACAGATTTCAGTGGAATATCGACAATGTATACACACCCACCACCTGCTCCAGATCTCTTCTCGCCTACTGGATTTTTAAAAAATCTTATTTTTCTTAAAGATTTTACTTATTTATTTGACACAGAGAGAGAGAGACAGTGAGGGAGGGAACACAAGCGGGGGAGTGGGAGAGGGAGAAGCAGGGAGCCGGATTCGGGCCTCTATTCCAGGACCCTAGGATCATGACCAGAGCCGGAGGGAGACGCTTAATGACTGAGCCACCCAGGAGCCCTAAAAAGCCTTATTTTTTTTTTTTTAAGATTTTATTTATTTGTCAGAGAGAGAGAGGGAGAGAGAGAGCGAGCACAGGCAGACAGAATGGCAGGCAGAGGCAGAGGGAGAAGCAGGCTCCCTGCAGAGCAAGGAGCCCGATGCGGGACTCGATCCCAGGACGCTGGGATCATGACCTGAGCCGAAGGCAGCTGCTTAACCAACTGAGCCACCCAGGCGTCCCAAAAGCCTTATTTTTAAATGACTTTCTATTTTGGAAAATTTCTAACACATACAAAAGTAGAGAGGAAAGTATAATGAGTCCCATGTACCTGTCACTTAAATTAAACTAATACTGATTTGGTTTCATCTGTATCCAGTGGCTCTCAGCTGGGGATGATGGTCATGGTCTCAGGGTCCTGGGCTCTCTGCTCAGTGGGGAGCCTGCTTCCCCCTCTCTCTCTGCCTGCCTCTCTGCCTACTTGTGATCTCTGTCTGTCAAATAAATAAATAAAATCTTAAAACAAAAACAAAAACAAAACAGATCATTTGTTCAGTAGAGGGCTCCATAGTCTGTTAATTAATGTGTTTTTTTTTTCCCCCGATAGTATGACTCTGGATTTGCTTATCAAGTTCATTTGTCTCTCCATTTCCTATTATCAAAACAATCAGATTCAGGTTTAATTTTGTTTGCTTGCTTGCTTCCTTGTTTTGGCATGACCCATGTTGCATACTTCCACTCAGAGGCATGTAATATGTAGTTGACTTGCTCTTTGGGTTCTAGTTATTTTTTTTAAAGATTTTATTTATTTATTTGATATACAGAGATCACAAGCAGGCAGAGAGGCAGGCAGAGAGAGAGGGGGAAGCAGATTCCCCGCTGAGCAGAGAGCCTGACTCGGGGCTCAATCCCAAGGACCCTGAGACCATGACCTGAGCCAAAGGCAGAGGCTTTAACTCGCTGAGCCACCCAGGTGCCCCTTGATGCCCAGCACCTTGCTCCATTATTTTATGAAGTGTTGCAGAACAACAATATTTGTATTTTTGAACTCCATCTTCATTTATGAGCAGGATTATGTCTATAAACCAAGGCTTGCCTCATCCATTATTTGTTGCCCTGAGGTACACACACCTGTATCTTATGTGATTGCCTAAGTGCCTGCTCGGTGTCAAGAAGTCCTTCTGCATTTGATTTATTATGTACAATTTCCAGCCTGTGAGTACAGTACTTTATAGGTCTCAGAAGGTGGTAGGTATAAGTATTATCATAAAAATATTAATAACTAATATCATTACTGAGTGCATTTTTTTTAAGATTTTATTTATTTGACAGAGAGAGATCACAAGTGGGCAGAGAGGCAAGCAGAGAAAGAGAGAGAAAGGAGGAAGCAGGCTCCCTGCAGAGCAGAAAGCCCGATGTGGGACTTGATCCCAGGATCCTGAGATCATGACCTGAGCTGAAGGCAGAGGCTTAACCCACTGAGCCACCCAGGTGCCCCACTGAGTGCATTTCTGAGTATATCCCATGTCCCGAGTGCTATGACAAGCACTTTGTATCAACAGCTCATAATTTTCTCAACAACTCTGTGAAGTAGGTCTTTTTGTTTTTAAAAAAAAACAGGGTGAGAGAGAAAGAGGTGGGAGGGGGGGTAGAGGGAGAGAGGGAGAGAGAATCTAAAGCAGGGTCCACATCCAGCCCAGAGCTGGATGCAGGGCTCCCATCTCACAACCCAGAGATAATGACCTGAGCCAAAATCACGAGTCCCACGCTTAACCCACTGGGCCATCCAGGAATCCCGAAGTAGGTCTTCTTATTACTCATTTTTACAGATGACAATATTGAAGAATAAAAAGGTTACCCTTGCTCAAGTTCATATGGCTAATAAGACTCAGAGACAGGATTTGAATCCAGGCAGTCTTGACTCCAGGGCCCACCTTCTCAATCCTGGGACATTCCATGATAACTTAATGATCCTCACAGAGGACAGCAGATGTATGAAGTCAATTAACTCTTCTGAATGCAGGGTGGTCAAGTGAAAATGCCCTGGGCTTTGAACTCAGAAGGATGTAAGAAGAATTCTTTATCTATTATTTACCATGTGACTCTAAGCAAGCTTCTTAACCTCTCTGAACTTTCCTCATTGGTAAAAGACAAATAATAAAATCTCCTTGTTAGTGTCATTATGATGGTTAAACCTAACAATCTGTTTTGTGTTTGTCATTTTAAAAAATGATTAAAAAGTATGGTGTTCAATAATAAGAAGACAAATCACCCAATTAAAAAATGTGCAAGGAAGTTGAATAAACATTTCTCTATAGGAGATCTACATGGCAAGAAGCATATAAAAGAATGGTTGAGTACTATTCAGTTAGTCATTAGGGAAATGCAAATCAAAACTACGGTGAGGTACCACTTCACTCCTACCAGGCTGGTATAATTTAAGAAGACAGATAATAAAATGTATTAGGGGATATGGAGAAACTAGAACACCCCTGCCCTACTGGTGGGACTATAAAATTGGAAACAATTTGATAGTTATTTAAAAAAATCAACATAGAGTTATGATATGACCAAGCAATTCCACTCATGGATATATAGGCAAAAGAACTCATACATATACATACAAAATCCAAAAGAACTAAGACATATACATACAAAAATGTATATGCAAATGTTCATATCATCATTATACATAATAGCAAAGAAGTAGAAACAATCCAAAGACCTAACAACTGATGAATGGATAAGCAAAATGTGGTATATCTAGATGATGGAATAATATTCAACTATGAAAAGGAAAAACATACTGATACATGCATGAACCTTGGAAAATTATGCTAGGAATCCAGTCACAAAAGACCACATACTGTGTGATTCCATTTATATGAAATATACAAAATAAGCAAATCTTAGAGCACCTGGGTGGCTCAGTTGGTTAAGCATTGGACTCTTTTTTTTTTTTTAAATTTTTTTTTTTTTTAATTTGTCAGAGAGAGAGAGCACAGGCAGACAGAATGGCAGGCAGAGGCAGAGGGAGAAGCAGGCTCCCTGCAGAGCAAGGAGCCCGATGCGGGACTCGATCCCTGGACGCTGGGATCATGACCTGAGCCGAAGGCAGCTGCTTAACCAACTGAGCCACCCAG